>NW_025920148.1:1416194-1569614 GCF_902686445.1 Sciurus carolinensis
CTGTTATCTCACTGAGGTCATTTTTCCCTACCCAGCAGAAATATGTACTTGTCCCAACTTATAGCTTCAAAGTGAGGGCATGTGAGCTCTTGCCGTGGTGTCATCATGGTAGCATACTTGTCCCATCTTACAGCTCTAAAGTAGGGGAGAGTTAACCCTTACCTTCAGCTGTCATGATACCAAGCTTCACCCAACTTAAAGCTCTTAAAAAAAGGGCATTGGGAGCCTCTGGTCCAGTGTGGCCATGGGACCATGCTTGACCCATCTTACAGCTCTAAAGCAGAGACACAGAATCCCTTTACCAAGTGTGGTCGCATGGCCATTCTCATTCCTTCCTCACACTCCCTAATCCATGGCTCAAGCACTGGTCCAAATGGGGTCACAGGTAGAGGTGGTGCTGTGGTGCTCTGGAGGACCAGGTGGGCTGTGCCTTCTCCCACTCAGGGGACTTGCCTTTCAGCAGAGCAGGCTGACTGTGGTGTAGCAGGGTAAAGTGTCTTTGTTCTTAGAGGTGCTGCAGACATGAGTGGTTAGCTCAGCTCTGGAGGAGCAAGGCTTCTGACTGACTGCAGAAATGTTTCTCAGGGAGCCTGTTGATAAAAAGTAAGGAGAGGTGGGAAAGCAGCCTCATCCTAAAAGGTGTCATCAGAGAAAGGATGTATATTACACATCAAGGTCATACCCAGGTGTGGCTTCCCTCCTGACACAATCCTGCTCTCCTTCTGCCTTCCCTGCAAGCAGGGTAGGTCATCTATTCCTTGCAACTCTGGAGTAGCCCCAGGAAGTGTTATTTCTTGGTTTTTTTTTTTTGATGGGAGCTTTGCTGTACCTGGGGGGCTTGCAGGGACAGGAAGGAGAAACCCAGGCCACATCCACAGCAGGGCACATTCCCTGTTGTCCATTGTCAGCCCTTGGAAAGTAAGGACCCCCATTCTGATTTCAGATTTTTATTCAGCCTCATGAGGAAGAACATGGAATGTGCCCTGCTGTGGATGTGGCCTGGGTTTCTCCTTCCTGTCCCTGCAAGCCCCCCAGGTACAGCAAAGCTCCCATCAAAAAAAAAAAAAAACCCAAGAAATAAACCCCACATGTGATACTGAATCTTCTTAATATTTCTGGAACTGCTCCTTGTCTGTGAGCATCATCCCTAGGTCCCTTCAGGGAAGAACTTTCTATGAGCAAGTTGTTTCCTGCAACCTAAAGTCAATATTCAAACTGTTTCCCTCCTAGTCTGGTTGTGATGTTGCAGGCTTTATCCTGGATATATCTGTTTGGATTATGTGAAGAATTGGAAAGTGGCTGAAGCAAAAAAGTCAAGGGGTTTCCAGAATTGTTAAAAAGAGAGACAGCTGGGTGTGGAGGCACATGTTCTTGTCTCAGCACTGGAGAGGCTGAGGTGGGTGGAGAATTGGAGCCCAGAAGGTCATGCCAGTCTCTATTATACCTGGAGAATCAATCTCAGAAAAAGAAAGACAAATTTGTGTAAAGGAGAAAGTCTCCCTATGCCACAAAATTCCTACCAGCTGAAACAAGTGATGGGTCTCTATGAATCACTTAAAAAATGAAAAATAACATGGTGTATCTGCTGGGAGCCCAGTAGGATGAATCTCTCAGGACTGAGAGGAGCAGGTCTCCACCTATAAGCTCCACAGTGGGTCTCATGGGATTGATGGATTCAGGGTCTTGCCCTCCACTGAACCATTTTTCAGGAATAGTAACTTTAGCATTCTAAAGTATCCATAATGCACACATGAAGCACTGGTAGAAAGGAAAAAAGTATTTGATCCATTTAGCAGAAGGGATCGGAGCCTTTCCAAAGACTTGCTCACATCATTTGGGAGGTGATGTGGACTTCGTCAGTTTCACCACAGTACACTAATTCATACATGTCAGTGAGGGGGGAGCCAGGGCTAGGGAAGAACCCAGTGGGAGGGGTGAAGGGGAGCTCTCAGTCCAAAGGGTCAGAGGTATCTGACAAATGTCAGGGGAAAAGAGGCTAGGTATCACAATTAAAAGCAGACCTGACTGAGACAGTGTCCCACTGTCAATCAGTTATGTGACTTTGGGTCATTCCTGTCTAACTTTAAGAGGTGCTTGTTAATGGGATTTATACTAGGTCTATGCTTTCAGGGAGATGGTCAAGTCAGAGCTGCTGTCACATCCTTCTGTTAGTATGGATGGCAGGTGTGAATGCAGACATCTCCTTACCTACAAAAGTGGTGAATCCAGAGCAAAGTTTGGAAAGCTCTTGATGGGGACAGCAAGGAAAATGTTTTGCCTCAGGGGAGTTTTATGCAATGAAAATGGAATGCCTACACAAACACAGTGCAGGCCAACAGGAAGATCTTCAGTTCTGCAAAGTTTCAGTGTAAGGCAGAAAATAAATTTCATTTCCTTACTAGAAAAACAGAAAAACTTCACAGAGCAATTAACAACAAGCTCTTTCATGAATAGTGGTCAGATGATGACTCCTTGCTCCCTCACAGCCCAAGCTCAGCTGGGAATCCTCACTGATGACTAAGCTCAGACTCTTGTTGATGGTTTTGTAGATACAATACATTTTATAAAAAAGTTGCAAACTTGAAACTCTAGATTGTCCACTGAGAAGGAAGACAAACCACCTGTCCTCTTCAGAAAGATCTCACAGTGCTGAACTTCTGACATGCAACTAATGACTTCCCCATGGTAACTGATCCTCCTATCAATTAAGAGAATATACCCTCATGAAAAAAAAGCCAAGGGTCCAATGGAACAATTTAGAAGACAAAACATTGACCAACTACTCGTTTGTTACACTATCTTCCTGATCATTTAATAAACCTTCCCTCACTCAGCTCTTGGTGCTGAAGTCAGTGTCCCTGGCCTGGTGATGAACTCCCCATGACTGGTTTGGCATCTCTCCACATACAAGGTTAGGATCCCTGTGCCCTGGAGTCAGCTGAACACATCTACCGACTCATCAGATACAACACGGTGGAAAGACATGCACGGAGAATCAAGGAATTTCCCACCAGAGACAGCACAGCAGGCAAATTAAAAGTTGCTTTGAAAATCTGCACTACTCTTCATGAAGAATGAGAGAAAATGGGCTCATTATTCTTCCCTCAGGAAGGCAAAAAACAGATCTCCACAGCAGGTCTTCACCCCAGGCCCAGCTGGACACATAATTTCCAGGGCCTGGTGTAACCTGAAAAAACAGTACCCACTGCTGAAAACTTATAGGACCTCAGGACAGCAGTACCAAGTGCTGGTATGAGTGCAGTAGCATTCTGGACCTATGCAGCAGCACAGGGCACAAACCCCACATGGCTGGTCCCAAGTCCAGGGGACCTGAACCTGGTTTGCCATCAGTAGTAACCTGAGAAAATTATTTTTTTAAAAAACTTTATATGTTATTCACTTTATATGTTATTCCATCAATGCTACCATAAATTTATGTTATTCCATTCATAACTTTATATGTTATTCCATCAATGCTACCATTTCAAAGTGCAAAATTCTGTTGTTAGTACTTTCCCACAGGTTTACTGATGTCATCTCTATGTCCAGATTTGCTGACCACTCCAAAATGAAACCTGCAATCAAAACCCACTGATAAATTTCTGATCCCCCTTCACCTGTCTTCTCCTAGGGTGATGTGGAGGAATCGTGGATTCTACATCAACAATAATCACACAGGACTGAGGGCCAAGCCTTATTGCAGAGGCTGGATAGAAGAGGACTGTGGAGAGCAGTGACTGAGACTAGGGTCTCTGATGACCTCATGACTATGGCATGTGTGGTGCCTGTGAATGTTTGTGTGCAAGGGCACAGAATACTTAGCTGCAGTGGCAAATCCCTGCATGAAGGGACTCTGGGCAAGAATCCTATCAGCTCTGACCTTGATCTCAGCACATATCTCCTAGGAATAAAGAAATTCTGATGCTAGATGACCACAATGTTTCACCAGTTTCACTTCTCCTATTCCTACCCACATTACAGTAACTTTTAACAATGTTCTTTCCTGAGAGCTGCACAAAGCTCCTAACATTGCACTTTACAACTGTGGATTGAAACTGAAGAAAAGCTATATAGATATCCTAGTTTCAGTAACTTTCCTGAATACAAAGAATAATGCTTGCACAGTCTTTCACCTGATAAGACATATATAAATAAAGATTTCTGGCATAACTCTTTAGATCTGCATCTGCACCAGAGAGCAGAACTCCACCTGATTGCAGGTTTATATTCAAAATGTGTGTTTGAGTCTTTATTTTTCTAATCCCCCTTTGCCTCTCAAAAGAACTGCAATATTGGCCACACTGGTCATGCAGAGGACCCATAGAAAGGCAGATAGTTCCCATGTGTGAGAGCTGAAGGAGGAAGATGGTGACACACTGGTAGATGAAAGTGGGGTCCAGGGGCCTGAGAATTTGTTATAAAACATCTTTTGCTTTATTGTGACCCACATTTTTGTTTTGCCATTTGAGTACAGTGACGTCGAAATGTCCCCATGATATCTGGTCTTGACTGGCATCTGCTCTACTTGCAAAGGGAGCCTTATGGCTATTTCAGTCTCTAGAGAAGACTGGTGACTCTGTACCTATGCTTTCCAATTCCTGCTGGAAACCTCAGACCTTGCAGATGCTCTGTAACCACTTATGCATGTCTTCCTTTGTCTGCTACCAGGTAAAACATGTGATCACTGGTCTTGAAGATTCACACAAAGCCACATGGCAGCCCCTTCTTGTGAAAGGCCACATTGCAATGCACCTGCTTACAGAGTCTCAGGAAGATGATCTGCAAAGTCTTCTTGGACTGGTGATGCTTGTAGTATTCCAGGACACCTGGATCATCACCTTCCTGGTTGTTCTTCAGGATGAACCAGCATTTCCTCCAGGCCTGAAATCCACCAGAAGGAGTAAGAAGAGGTAAGAAATTTACTCATTATTTCAAAGTTTTTTCTCCTTAATTTTATTTTGAGGTGAAGTCTTCCTAAGTTGCACAGGCTTTCCTGGAGTTTGTGATCCTCCTGCTTCAGCTTTCTGGATTGCTGGGCCACCATGCTAGGTGTTCCAAAGTTTTTTCATGGTTCACTAAGATAATACTGCATAGTGTGGAACCTTCAGGCTGCTCATGACACCAAACTTCTCCTATCATAGATAAAAACAACAGAGGCTTGACTTGATGTAGTGGTCCTCTCCAGTTATGACCCAGTTTTGTTACTTCTCTTCAGAGCAAAACCTCAAAGTTTTCTACACTACCAGTCCTTTGAAAGACATTGAAATTTTTATTGCAAGGATGAAGGCTAGAGGAAAGTGGCACACATTTTTAATGTACAAAATGATAAGAGCTCTCATAATTTGCCTTCCAGTGATAATACCCTTCAGAATGAAGAGGTAAGGGAGATATTCTACAGTGAAGGCAAACCATGGACTTGACACTAGCAATCCTGCCCTGTTAAATGGCCAGAGGATGTATCTTTCTAGAAAGGAATGGTAAAATGAGGGCCTAGGTGATCTCAGCAGGAAGAAAATACCCAGCAAACAGAAGAGTATGTTGATATAACAGGCTCTTCTCTCCTTGAGTCTCTTGACTCTTGTTTGATTATTGAATCAAAAGCCAAAGCACCACCTGATGTATGAAAATACTTAGCATGGGGACATGTGGAACAAGAAGATGTCTCTCAAAACCACATCAAGAGCTGGACAGAGTAATGTGCACCTGCAATTCCAGTGGCTCTGGAGGCTGAGGTAGGAGGATCAAGAGTTTATAGCCAACCTCAGCAAAAGTGAGGTGCTAAATCACTCAGTAAGATTGTCTCTAAATAAAATACAGAATAGTGTTGTGGATGTGACTCAGTGGCTGAGTGCCCCTGAGTTCAATCCCTTATAGCTCCCCGCTCCTCCGGCAAAACAAATTACAACTAGGCATTTTAGATGCAAACAAGTTTACCATCAACATTGTATTGGAAGATAGAAGAAAGAAAACAGCTAAAACAAATTGAAAACAAAGATTAAGCTGGAGAAGTTAGTCTACCAGACTGTCAGACTCATGGCATGACCACACTTATAAAGACCACCTGTGATGACTGACAGACAAAGAGACACAGGGACAAGAGACTGGAACAGAGCACCAGAAAGAGACCCATAGAAATGTGTCAATTGGCTTTGCACAAAACTAAGAGACTAATTCAGTGAAAGAAGGGTGGCTTGTCAACAATGGTGTAGGGAGAGCAGTCATTGACCACTGCCATAAAGGAAATGAGTTGTCTCATACCTTATACAAAATTAAAGTGAACCATGGAAATGAAAGAAAACACAACATTGTAAGATGCAGTGTGTTGGTGATCTTCTCATAACTGAACAAAACACCTGACAAGAGCAACTCAGAAGAGCACAGGATTACTTAAATTTATGGTATAAAAGCATGGTCAGCCAACTCCACTGCAGAAACCTCATTGTGGATGGACATGTAACAGGAAAACTTCTCAGCTCTTGGTAAGCAGAAAGCAGGTGAGACAGACAGTGGATTTACAGTACATCAGGCAGCACCCTGGGATCCAATTTCTACAGCCAAATTCCACCTGCTTGTCACTTTCTACATCTCTCAGTAAGTCATTATATATATATATATATATATATATATATATATATATACATATTTTCTATATATAGAAAAATATTATATATAGAAAATATATATAGAGAAAAAATATATATAGAAAAAATATATATAGAATATATATATAGAAAAATATTAAAAAATATATCTATATATGTATATATAGATATATTTATTTGCCAATACAGGGGATGGAACCCAAGGCCTCACACATGCTGGGTAGATGCTATACCACAGAGCTATAACCAGCCTGTTCCAAATTATTAATCCACTGCATGGGTGATCTCACTGAGGAGATGAGTTAATTCACTGATGAGTGTTTGAAATTCAGTTTTCTTACCTCTGAACACTGCTACACTGACACCTGAGCTTTTGGGGGATATTTTGGACCCAAAATATAACACTTAGGAAAACAACAGTTATATAAATGGGGAAAACTTTGGGACATAGGATTAAACAAAGCAATCAAAAATTTGCCAAAAAAATTGCAATCTAGAATAGAAAAGATTAATACACTTATAAACATCTACTCAGTGAAGACCCTGGTTCAGGAGATAAAAAGGATAAGTTACAGGCTGAGTGGAAATACAAACTCTGTGTGGTGGCTATGCCTTTCATCCAAAAATATGGGAAGTTGAAGCAGGAGGAGCACCTCAGTCTTAATTCAAGGATAACCTCAGCAAATTAGTGAGATCCCAATCTTAAAAATAAAATTAAATAAATAAATGAATGAATAAATAATAACTGGGGATGTAGATCAATTTATAAAGGGTCCCAGGGTTCAATCCTCAAGAGACCCAATGATAAAAAAGAAAGAAAGAAAATGCAAAATACACGTGGAGAATAGGACTACTATCTTAAGTGTGCAAGGTATTATCAAAATTCAACATAAAATAAAACAAATAAAGCTAAAAGAAAATGACAAAAGACTTGAGGGGGCATGCTCTATGAGATTACAATCACATGAAAGGAGTCCAATTCTTGGGAGAAATTCTAGTTCTTGGTTTGCAGCAGTTAATATCTCAAGTGTGTAAACTTGCAGAGAGGATCCTTCCACTCTGACCACCTAGGAATGTAAAGAACTGCCCCAAGTTGACCTAGTGTTACCAAGGAAACCTATATGGGAGCCTGCTGGTCTGATCTCCTGTGGTACATTGTGATTGGGCAAGAAACTTATAAAATGTACGGTTTTTCCTGCAAAAAATAAGTTTGCAGGCTGCTTGCCTCAAGACTGCTCCTACCCAACTACCAGGGTCTGGGTCATGACTCTGTGGCTCTTACTCACAATTGAGCTAGCCTGGCACACCCTACATTCAATGTCCTTAGGCATGTGAATTTCTGAACTAAAGTGAGTGGGCAAATGGTCGAGCCAAAAGACTGGTACAATCATGGACCATGACACCAGATATTAAAGAGAAGATGAACTGTTGACATGCAACAGCTGGGACAATTACCCAGAGATGCATGCTGAAAACATCTCAACCATAATGCACCATCTGAATCCACTGAAGCAACACTGGTGTGATGACCAGCTCACAGACACAGAGGACAGCTTCATGGATGTCAGGGGAGAAGGATCTGGCAGGGCTGGGAAGGGGCATAAGTGAAGAGAAAAGGAGGGAGGAGGGACCCTCAGCACTGGAGGCCTTCTGCATCCTGACAGTGTTGCTGACAGCACCTGATAAGGCCACAGCACAGGGTTTCAAATGAGGTCACCCAGGAAGGCTGGGTAAAGGGCACCAGGTCTCTCTTCACCATTTCTGACTCAGAGTGGGTCTTCAATTTTCTCAGTATAAAACATTTACTACTTTTAAAGAGCTCAGGCTACAAGACAAAACTAGATGACCCTGCTGTCAGGGTGAAAAATACTGAATTAATAAGAGGTGAGTGATCCAAGCACAGAGCCTGGCACAGAGATGAGCTCCCAGGTGGCTGTCAGAAATGAGCAATGCTCAGTCTCAAGGTGGTGGGTGGGTCATGCATAGCCAGGGTATTTAATCTGGTGGGAGTCAGTCAAGGATTACTGGGTGACATTAGCTCAAATATGGTTTCCACATTTCTCACCAGACAAGTGACTTGCTGGTAGCACCATTTGCTGAACTGGTGTGGGGTGCAGGGTTCTGGATGTGGTGAGTCTGTGCTCACTGGGAGACACTAGAGGCATCACATTTCACCTGGATATGCAGGTTGGAGTTCTGAAATCTACCCTGGGAGGGAAATTTAATGGAACTTCAGACTCATGGTTGAAGCATAGGAATGTCTCATCCAGGAGGTTCAGAGGAGAAAAACCAGCAGCATGCATGCAAGGTGCCTTTCTCAAGACAACAATGAGACATTGCAAGAAAGAACCATTGGACAAGAGTGGAAATGTGCTGCTCATCTTCCCTTCACTACAGCTTTAAATTAGAAGAAACAAAGGGCACAGTCAGCACTGCTGGTCAACAGCAGCTGCAAACCACTAAAAGTGACCTCAAGGGTGGGGGAGGGCCAGTCCCTGCTTGATCCTCAGCATGAACTTCCATGGTATCTGTGGCTCCCAGAAATCCACTCTTTTTCTTCCAAGCCCTCAAAATAAACTTTGAAATTGGTTGAGTTTCCAACTGGGGAGAGTCTGTAGAGAAGGTACCCCAGTCTGCTCCTACTGACTGCCAGCCCCATGGATTCTACCAGCACCCACACCTGCCTGTACTCACACAGAGTTGCCACTTCTTCTCTGGGGGTGATTATCTCAGCCAGTCAGAGTGCACCACCTGGCTCCTATCCATGCTGCCAGCCTTGATCACCTTGAGCATGGAGTTGGGGGCAGAGCCTGAGGAGAGCAGTGCTATACACATCTATGTGAGTAGGTGCTCTTGGAACCATGGATGTGGCCCCCACCATAAGCCCTAGGCCAGTGCTCCCTTGTGCACAGCAGGAGATCACCAGGTTTCTGTGAAAATCACCCTGCCAGTGCTCTCAGAAAAAGGGGGGAGGAGGTTGAATGCCCACTGGAACTTGTGGGGTGGGGAGTTGGAAGGGATGGAGTTAAGGGAAGGAGCCACATCTCTTTAGAGCCGATAGAGTATTCATAGAAAGTGGACAGGTAGGGGTCTGAGGGTAGCTTGGCTTCCTGTCCATTTCCAGAATTTTAAATTCCAGCAGGTCATGGTCCCACCCCAATCAAAGGTATTTCACTCTTTCAATCTGTTTGTAAAACTGAAACCCTATCCCATTCCTGGCCCTCCCAGCCACTCTGAGAGGATTCTGAGTTTGTTCCCTTGGCTAACTTCCTTCAATAACCAGTGTGATGCTGGAGACACAAAACACCATATGTGTGAGGCTGTAGCCTGGACCAGACATAGCCTAAACTTTTCAGAGGGCCAGCATCACCAGAAATCCTTTAACTTCTGACTTGGATGGGTTCCAGGACCCCCACAGGCACCAAAACCAAGGGATGATTATGTCTTTCATAGAAAATGGAGTAGTATTTGCATGTAACCCTCATAAACCTTCCTGCATGTTCTAAACCATGTGGACATTACATATAATACCCAGTAGAATACAAACACTATCTAACAGGTTAGGCAGTAATAACAATGAAAAATGTACCTATTTATTTAGTACAGATAGAATTGTTTCTAGATATTTTGCAGCTAAGGTTGGTTGGATATGATAATGTGGATTTGCACATACAGAGGACCAACTATATCCTAAACTTCTGAGAGACATAAATATCTACACATTTAAAAATCTAAACACTTAAACTCAAGAAAAATCAGTAGAGGTGATCTAGCCTAAGAAATGTGGTGTTGACTTCCCTCATATCCTAGTGCCTGTGCTGAGTCCAACAGTTGCAGCACCCTAGAAATCTGCATGGTTTTGCTGCAGCTGAGGTGTATGATGAAGTCAGGTGCACCATGCCCATCTTTCCCAAGAGTTTGGTCTTTTGCAGACCCATGGACATTGTTGCAACTTTACAAGACTGGCAGTTAGTTGGGGATAGGTCACATTCTGCCAGAAGCACCTCAGGGTCATTTTCCCTTAAACCAAGGTCCTGGAATGTTGTTTACAATTCCATATGAAAATATAGGGTCTTGAAATGTTAGTGTGGCTCCATGTCTTCTGCGTACACATCCTGCTTTTCTGGTTGTCCCACCCCCAAATTAATTTCCATTTGCAAGCTAATTTAGTATTTAGACCACTGAAAGTCTAACCAAGAGAATTCTTTTGTAACTAAGAGTCCCAGCCAATCACAGCAGAAAGATCTGAATTGACCAAATGAGACAAACACCAATTACAACATGCAAAGCTGACTTTGTTAAGAATTGAGATGTTCTGTACCTTGCAACCTTTTTCTGTCTCTAAGTGCTGCCTGATGTTGTGCGTCTACAGTTTCTCCTGTGCTCCTGAATTACAACTTATGACTTTTTCAATAAACTGCTTTGTTTAACTGGTCAAATTTCTTCATTTAAAGTGACTTTGGAATCTAAACTAAAAGTTTATGAATTTAAATGTAATTATGTTTCAGTGATACAACTTTGATGTTTATAACCTATTTGCATGCTTAAGAAATCTAATAATTTTAAAGTAAAACTATTGCTTATCAGTGTTTGTGGAGAATAATATGGTATTGAAGATTATGCCTTCTAAAAATAAGCAATATTTAATTTGAACAAAGAATAAGTCATCCACAACTTAAGAAATTAATCCAAATCTTATAAACATTAAACATCTCAACATCATTTTTTAAAAATTTATGAAGAAAAAAATAACTCAAAATAATAAATTACAGAAAATTATGTTGAAACTAGTGTTTACCTTTCAAGACCCTATTACTGACTTTGGAAAGTTTTATGCTACATGACATGCTAGTAATATTCACATTCTATGATTCATCATTCTGCATGGTTTTGCTGGGAATTGTACCCAGGACTCCATGCATGCTAGGTAAATCACCACTGAGATACATACCTCAGCTTCTAATGTTAACTTTTGAAACAGATTCTCTTCATTTTAGATAATATAACAAATCACTGATAGTTTCCAGTTTCCCATGTTTTGCAACCTTAAATTATGGAACTTCAAAAATGTGGTTGTGGGGGGTTTCAAGATGGCGGACTAGAGGGTGGCTGCATTTCATGTTGCTCCAGGACTCAGGATTCAAAAGAGGAGATAGTGAGTGACTTGGGACCAACTCAAAGCCACCAGGTGAGTCTCTCCCATTGGGGAGGCATCATGGATGGGGCGGTAGTCCTGGAATGCAGGGAACTTTGTGAAGTAGAGTTGCCTGGTGAGACACCCCTCCCTCCACTGGAGTGGTAAACACGGACCACTGGGACATTGCAGAGGAAGCTGCTCAGCACAGCACTTGGTTTCAGAGTAAACTGCCGGGCTTCAGCGGCTGCCCAGAGGATGGCCTGTATAGGCAGGCGATTAGGTGCAGAACAGGGTCCCAGGTCCTAGACGGCTTTTCAGTGGAAGAGCTGCAGAGACAAGCTGAGGGGTTGAGCGAAGGTTCCAGGACTGTGGGCAGATTTTCTGAGGAGAGGCAGCCTAAAGAGACTTGTCTGCAAAGGGTGAGGCTCCCAGGCCCAGGAGGTAGGTCTGGGCCCCTGGGAATGTTGCCTGGGAAGGCTGCCCTGCCCAGGTGGCAAGATATCCTTCTCCCCACTGGAGCAGTGAACACGGACAGCGGGGAACTTTGCAGAGGAGGCCCCGAAGCACAACACTTGGTTTCGGAGCAACCTGCCAGGGCTCCGGCAGCTGCCAGAGGAAGAGATGGGTGGTGAGCTGTTTGGACTCAGCAACCTCCTGAACAATGGGGGTGGGGGCTGTCCTGAGGAGGTGGAGGTGTGCAGTGAGTTGCTTGGTCTCCAAGTGCCCACACAGAACACTGGGTGGCTGCCTGGAGGAAGAGGTGAGCGGAGGGTCACTGGGGCTTGGAGCATATGTATGAGGCTCCAGGTGGCTACTCAGAGGAGGGGTCACATAGCCAGGCGATTAGGTGCAAAGCACGGTCTGGGGACCTAGGCACCTTTTGGTGAAAGAGTTACACAGAGACAAGCTGAGGGGCGGAGCGAAGGTTCCAGGACTGCAGGCAGCTTCTCTGAGGAGGGGCAACCTAAGGAGACTCGTCTGTGAAGAGTGAAGCTCCCAGGCCCAGGAGGTAGGTCTGGGCCCCTGGGAACATTGCCTGGGAAGGCTGCCCTGCCCAGGTGGTAGTTGTGGACTGAGGGGAACCTTTAGGAGGGGAAATGACCAGCGAGACCTCCCCGCCGGGAAAGTCTTCCCCACTGGGTAAGGTTTTCCCACAAGGACTGTAAAACCAGAGACACAGGCCCAAACAGGCCTTGCCTCAGCCTGCAGCCTAGTTCCCCTTTGATGACCATTGGTCTACAAGTGGAGGCACCTCTGCCCACTAGCAGGGAATATACCCCACTTGAAGACCACCACCACAAGAGAGGCAGCTTCCTTGGGGAGCACCGAATTATCAACTTCCTCCAAGACTTCAGGCTACTGAAGGATAAGAGGGAATACACTAGCAATCTTCAAGGACATTATAAGTCAATAGAGGAAATCTGCAACATCTCAGCAGTCCACTGATACCTGAGCGACATGAGAAAACAAGGGAAGAAAATGCCTCAAACAAATCTGGATGTTATATCAATAAAATCTAATGACAGCATGGCAGAAGAAATGTCAGAAAGGGAGTTCAGAATGTACATAATTAACATGATATGGGAAGCAAACGATGAAATGAAAGAGCAAATGCAGGCATTGAATGAACGCACCAATCGACAGTTGAAAGAGCAAATACAGGAAGCAAAAAATCATTTCAATAAAGAGTTAGAGATATTGAAAAAAAAACAAACAGAAATCCTTGAAATGAAGGAAACAATAAACCAAATTAAGAACTCCATAGAAAGCACAATCAATAGGATAGAACACCTGGAAGACAGAACCTCAGATATTGAAGACAAAATATTTAACCTTGAAAACAAAGTTGAACAAACAGAGAAGATGGTAAGAAATCATGAACAGAATCTCCAAGAACTATGGGATATCATGAAAAGGCCAAATTTGAGAATTATTGGGATTGAGGAAGGCTTAGAGAAACAAACCAAAGGAATGAACAATCTATTCAATGAGAAAATTTCAGAAAATTTTCCAAATCTGAAGAATGAAATGGAAAATCAAGTTCAAGAGGCTTATAGTACTCCAAATACACAAAATTACAACAGACCCACACCAAGGCATATTATAATGAAAATACCAAAGATACAAAATAAAGACAGAATTTTAAAGGCTGTGAGAGAAAAGAACCAAATTACATTCAGGGGAAAACCAATACGGATATCAGTAGATTTTTCAATCCAGACCTTAAAAACTAGAAGGGCCTGGAATAACATTTTTCAAGCCCTAAAAGAAAATGGATGCCAACCAAGAATCATACCCAGCAAAACTTACCTTCAGATTTGGTGATGAAATAAAATGCTTCCATGTAAAACAAAAGCTAAAAGAATATACAAAAAGAAAGCCAGCATTACAGAACATTCTCAGCAAAATATTCCATAGGAAGAGATGAAAAACAAAGAAGCAAATCAGCAAAGGGAGGAGATATCCTAAAGGAACTCTCAAATAAAGAGGAACCAAGTCATGACAAAAATAAACAAATAAATAAATAAAATGAGTCAAATGACCTGGAGTACTAATCATATCTCAGTAATAATCCTGAATATTAATGGCCAGAATTCATCAATCAAAAGACATAGACTGGCAGATTGGATAAAAAAGAAAGATCCAAAAATATGCTGCCTGCAAGATAGTCATCTCATAGAAAGAGATACCCATAGACTAAAGGTGAAACAATGGGAAAAAACATACCATGCAGGTGGACCCAACAAAAAAGCTGGGGCATCCATTCTCATTTCAGATAATGTAGACTTCAAGCCAAAGTTAGTCAGAAGGGATAAAGAAGGACATTTCATACTGCTTAAGGGAACCATAAATCAGCAAGACATAACAATCATAAATATCTATGCCACAAACAGTGGCTCACCCATGTATGTCAAACAAATCCTTCTCAAACTCAGAAACCAAATAGACCATAATACAATAATACTAGGTGATTTTAACACACCTCTCTCACTGCTGGACAGATCTTCCAAACAAAAACTGAACAAAGAAACCATAGAACTCAATAACACAATCAATAATTTAGACTTAACAGACATTTATAGAATATACCATCCAACGAAGAGTGAATACACTTTCTTCTCAGCAGCACATGGATCCTTCTCTAAAACAAACCATATATTATGCCACAAAGCTAATGTTAGCAAATAAAAGAAGATATAGACACTTCCTTGTATTCTATTAGATCATAATGGATTGAAATTAGAAATAAATGAAAGAGTAAAAAACAGAAAGTTCTCCAACACCTGGAGATTAAACAATATGCTATTATATGATGAATGGATAACAGAAGATATTAGGAAGAAAATTTAAAAATTCTTAGAGGTAAATGAGGACAAAGAAACATCATATCAAAATCTCTGGGACACTATGAAAGCAGTACTTAGAGGAAAATTTATTTCATGGAGCACATTCAATAAAAGAAGTAAAACTCAACAAATAAATGACCTAACACTACAGCTCAAAGCCCGAGAAAAAGAAGAACAGACCAACAGCAAAAGTAGTAGAAGACAGGAAATAGTTAAAATCAGAGCTGAAATCAACAAAATTGAAACAAAAGAAACAATACAAAAAATTGACAATATAAATAGTTGGTTCTTCGAAAAAATAAACAAAATTGATAAACCTTTAGCCACACTAACAAAGAGAAGACGAGAGAAAACCTAAATCACCAAAATTCGGAATGAACAAGGAAATATCACAACAGACATGACTTAAATACAAAACATTATTAGAAGCTATTTGGAAAATCTATACTCCAAAAAAATAGAAAATTTTGAAGATATCAACAAGTTTCTAGAGACATATGAATTGCCTAAACTAAGCGAGGAGGACATACACAATTTAAATAGACCAATTTCAAGTAATGAAATAGAAGAAGTCATCAAAAGCCCACCAATAAAGAAAAGTACAGGACCTGATGGGTTCTCAGCCGAGTTCTACAAAACCTTTAAAGAAGAGCTCATTCCAATAGTTTTCAAAGTATTCCATGAAATAGAAGAGGAGGGAACTCTCCCAAACTCATTCTATAAAGCCAATATCACCCTGATACCTAAACTAGACAGAGACACATCGAGGAAAGAAAATTTTAGACCAATATCCTTAATGAACATTGATGCAAAAATTCTGAACAAAATTTTAGCAAATCGTATACAAAAACATATTAAAAAGATAGTGCACCATGATTAAGTGGGTTTCATACCAGGGATGCAAGGTTGGTTCAACATCAGGAAATCAATAAATGTAATTCAGCATATCAACAGACTTAACATCAAGAATCACATGATTATTTCAATAGATGCAAACAAAGCATTTGATAAAATACAGCACCCCTTCATGCTCAAAACACTAGAAAAAATAGGGATAGTGGGAACGTTCCTTAACATTGTAAAGGCCATCTACGCTAAGCCTATGGCTAATATCATTCTAAATGGTGAAAAACTGAAAGCATTCCCCCTAAAATCTGGAACAAGTCAGGGATGCCCTCTTTCACCACTCATATTCAATATCATCCTTGAAACTCTAGCCTGAGCAATTAGACAGACCAAAGAAATTAAAGGGATGCGAATAAGAAAAGAACTCAAACTATCCCTATTTGCTGAAGATATGATTATATACTTAGAGGAACCAGGAAATTCCACCAGAAAACTCTTAGAACTCATAAGTGAATTTAGTAAAGTAGTGGGATATAAGATCAATGCTCATAAATCTAATGCATTTTTATACATAAGTGATGAATCTTCAGAAAGAGAAGTTAGGAAAACTACCCCATTCACCATAGCCTCAAAAAAAATAAAATTCTTGGGAATCAATCTCACAAAAGAGGTGAAAGACCTCTACAATGAGAACTACAGAACACTAAAGAAAGAAATTAAAGAACACCTTAGAAGATGGAAAGGTCTCCCATGTTCCTGGATAGGCAGAATTAATATTGTCAAAATGGCCATACTACCGAAAGTGCTATACAGATTCAATGCAATTCCAATTAAAATTCCAATGATGTACCTTACAGAAATAGAACAAGCAATCATGAAATTCATCTGGAGAATAAGAAACCCAGAATAGCTAAAGCAATCCTTCACAGGAAAAATGAAGCAGGGGGTATTGCAATACCAGAACTTCAACTATACTACAAAGCAATAGTAACAAAAATGGCATGGTATTGGTACCAAAACAGACAGTTAGATCAATGGTACAGAATAGAGGACACGAACACAAACCCAAATAAATATAATTTTCTCATACTAGACAAGGTGCCAAAAATATGCAACGGAGAAAAGATAGCCTCTTCACCAAATGGTGCTGGGAAAATTGGAAATCCATATGCAACACAGTGAAACTAAACCCATATCTCTCACCATGCACGAAACTAAACTCCAAATGAATTAAAGACTTTGGAATCAGACCAGAGACCCTGCATGTTATAGAAGAAAAAGTAGGTCCAGATCTTCAACATGTTGGCTTAGGACCAGACTTCCTCAACAGGACTCCCATAGCACAAGAAATAAAAGCAAGAATCAACAACTGGGATAGATTCAAACTAAAAAGCTTTCTCTCAGCAAAGGAAACTATCAGCAATGCGAAGAAAGAGCCTACAGAGTGGGAGGAAATCTTTGCCACTCATACTTCAGATAGAGCACTAATCTCCAGAATCTATAAAGAACTCAAAAAACTCAACACCAAGACTACAAATAACCCAATCGACAAATGGTCTAAGGAAATGGACAGACACTTCAAAGAAGAAGCTGTACAAGCAATCAACAAACATATGGAAAACTGTTCAACATCTCTAGTAATAAGAGAAATGCAAATCAAAACCACCCTAAGATTCCATCTCACCCCAATTAGAATGGCGATTATCAAGAATACAAGCAGCAACAGGTGTTGGCGAGGATGTGGGGAAAAAGGTACACTGATACATTGCTGGTGCGGTTGCAAATTAGTGCAGCCACTCTGGAAAGCAGTATGGAGATTCCTTAGAAAACTTGGAATGGAACTACCATTTGACCCAGCTATCCCACTCCTTAGCCTATACCCAAAGGACTTACAATCAGCATACTACAGAGAAACAGCCACATCAATGTTCATTACTGGTCAATTCGCCATAGCCAGATTATGGAACCAACCTAGATGCTCTTCAATTGATGAATGGATAAAGAAACTGTGGCATATATATACAATGGAATATTACTCAGCCATAAAGAATGATAAAATTATGGCATTTGCAGGCAAATGGATGAAATTGGAGAATATCATGCTAAGTGAGATAAGCCAATCTCAAAAAACCAAAGGAAGAATGGTCTCGCTGATAAGTGGATGATGATACATAATGGGGCATGGGAGGGGTTAGTTTTAAGATTAGAGTTAGGGTTAGGGAGGAGGGCAAGAATGTGGGAAGGAAGGACTCTATAGAGGGAAAAGAGTGATGGGAGGGGTGGGGGGAAGGGAAAAAATAACAGAATGAATCAACCAACATTACCCTATGTAAATTTTTGATTACACAAATGGTATGCCTTTACTCTATGTACAAACAGGGAAACAACATGTATCCCATTTGTTTACAATAATAAAAGAAAAGCCCAAGTGGAATCCCATAACGTAAGCTATTTCTGTGAACCAACCCTGGGAGCAGCATGGCAATTGGAAGACCACAGGCTTAGAGACCAGGTGGACTTCAACTGTAGTCCTGGTTCTGCTAGCGGTAGCAGCTTCATTATTTGACCTGGACAAGTGATAACATCTATAAGCCTCAGTAACCTTCCACATAAAATGGAGATAGTGATCGAATCTATTAAAAACATATGTAAACAAAAAAAAATGTGGTTGTATTATGCTCATACATCAATAGTGCAATTGAAACAATTTATAAGATCATGAAGCCAAAATGGAAGAAATGGAGTTTACAAAGGCAGACTTGAAGCAGAATTCATTATTAAATCAGTTTTAGTATTAATTGCATATGATAAGTTCACCTGCTTAATGTTTTAATGATTAAATGTTGGACATAGTGGTTTGTGAGACATCTAGATTAAAAAAGTGCAATGCATCTTTGTATTTTATATTTCTGGAGCTTCTTGTTTCACTTTAGTTAATTTGGAATTGCTTTGTAATTAGCTCCTCTCTATTCAAATTGTATTTGTAAAATGTCCTTTTCCGTAGATTGGTTTTTCTAATTTCTAATGGCATTTAAAAAAACAATTTTTAAATTGTGTTATATTAAGAAACAGTGATTTTTCTAGTTATGCCTTTTTATTTAAAGAATTACAACTAATAAGTCCATGTAATTTTCGATGTTCTAGCTAATCATAGATTGTCCTATGTAAAAATGATTTTATTGAGTAATGTCAGAAGTACTTAAATCTCATTTAAATTCTGAGTAATGTACAAAACCTTTTTGCAAATATTGTGCTAATATAAAATCATGAAAAATAATGCTTTCAGGCAAAGTAAGAGCAAGATACTTTAGAAATCTCCTAAGATTATACATAATTGTCAATAAATAATAGATGAGAAAACATTTTATAAACATGGTAACAAATCCATGAAACATGAACCTCTATGAAAAATAGTAGACTGTATCCCCAAGATGGAATTCTGATCCCCACAATGCTAGAAATGTCTGGGAGGACAGTGTTTATATGGTGTCTGGAGGACACATCAACAATGCATGTCTGAGTGGCAGCTCATGTGTGTGCCCACCCAGTAGAACATGGGAGCCCTTTGCTCATACTATTGTTGTAGGCCCATGAAATCCAAGGCATAAGGAGTACATCATTGATGGGAAATAGAATTTTTGATTCTGTGTATCCAATCAGCCTGCAGAAGTTCCACTTATTTCTGTATGATTTCCTCTCCTACAATTCAGGCTCAGGACTTTTGCATCTTGGTGACAGATCTGCATGTCAGATATTTCTCTTACATGCTTTGTTCTCATCAATGATGTTAGTGCATGTTATCACCCCCATTCTCTTTATCACACAGCACTAACATATTTTGCACATCATACCTCTAAGTCCAAGGTCAGTAAATTAGGTCCAGCCAAGAGCTGTCCATCACTGTCTTTGAGAGCAGTCTCATGTCTGCAACAAGTACTTTCCTTTTGAAGACTCAGTGACAAATCACAAGCACAAGAATAGCACTTTCATTAATACTCCTTTTTATTAAAATTGCCTAACAAAGGAACAATATCACTGAGGTCCTCAAAGAGAAAAATGTTAGAAGAAAGGGCACGATTAGCTAAAATTGCTTATAAATGAAAAATTAATATTGTGACATTTATTAGGGCTTTTACCCCTTCACCATACCATAATAAAAGAAGGTGGAAAATCCTCTGCCTAGGTGCACCAACAGCATGGGCCTACCTAGTTTGACTTGCAGACCTGCAGATGGAGTTGATCAACAATAGAGAAGTCTCCTGGACATTAAAAGAGCAAGGTCAGTAGTCCACTACACACTGTGTGTGTTGCAAGAATCATTCTTGTCAGTATGAAGGGATGCCCCATCATAATGACTAGTGCTAGATGTCCCAGTGTAGGGGATGCCTATCCTATTAAAGTGGGGCTTAGTCTCCTGGAGGGTTAGATCTTCTGAGTGAGGCTTCACAGGAGGGATAGGTTGCACTAGCGAGAATCCTCAGGGATGTGTGGTGGGTATGTGGCATGCAGATCCTGGGAGCTTCTCCATGAGGGCCACACAAGAGCAATGATTAACAATGCTAGAAGCCTCAGGGGGTTGTGATGAGCATGTGGTACAGAAATCTCAGGTGCCTCTTTGTAGTGCTGCAGAGGAAGGATGGGCTGCACTACCCAGAATCCTCAGGGTGCCCTATTAGCATGTGTATTGCAACTCCCAGGAGATTTTGGGTGAAGGCTGTATATGAAGGATGAATTCTACTGCTCAGGTTCCTCAGGGGAGTGTGGTGAGAATGTGGTCTGCGGCTCCCAGGAGCCTCTGCATGAGGCCTACAGTGTAGAGATGGTGTGTACTACACAGAATTACCAGGTTTCATTTTGAGCATCTGTTCTGCCCTCCCTGGAGCCTAGAGGTGAGCCTTCAAGGGAAGGTTGCACTACCTAGAATCCTCAGGGTGACTTATGAGCATGTGGCCTGCAACTCCCTAGATTCTCTGAATGAGATTTGCCCAAGAAGGATGGTCATAATCCCCATGGTTGCCATATGATAATGTGCCCTGGGTTCACAGGAGCCTCTGCATGAGGGCTGCAGAGGAGAGATTGGCTGCACTGCCCAGAATTTAGGGATGTGTAGTGAGCATGTGGCCTGGTGCGGGGATGGCACTATTCCACCTTATCACTAGGTGTGATTATATTTTAATTTTTCCATGTCTTTCATAAGCTTATTTCCTTTGTTCTGAAATATTACACACAGTGGAAGAGCCAGAATGTGTTTAATGTTTTCTCCATTGCTGATCATTTAGGGTGTTTCTAGTTTTTCAGCATTTTGGATGGTATTGATGCCAACAGATTGCCACCAGGCAATTTTCTGTCTCTCTTTCCCTCCTGCCATCCCTGCACAATTCATTCTTGCCTTTCCCTTCCTCCCTGCCACCACCCACATCTGCTCACCATCCACAATCAACAGGCTCTACTGTAGGCACTGTGCAAAAGTCTGTATAAGGCCCAGCCCAGCCTTAAAGTCACTCATTCTTTGGAGAAAATGAGACAGTTTTTAAATCCTTAGGTTTAGATCCGCAAAGTGTGCTAGAGTCATTTGGTGAAACAGAGTGTGGCAAGATAGTGCTTCCAACTTGGGCTGTGGGAGGATGGATTGCAGGGGAGAGGGTCTTTGGGTCCCCAGGACTGTCCATGGCCAGGACAAGATCCCAAATGTGGAGCATGCCTGCTTTCACTTCAGACATACCTATTGGCTACCTTCCACTGTGTCAGAACTGAACCTCCCTCAGTGGACAGGTTGCAGTAGTCCCTTCATCCTGGAAAAGCCTCCTGTTCCACCCAACTGTGGTGTCCTTCATGTTGCTGTGCTGGGCCCCGAGATGATCTGCACCCTCTTCTTGCTGTGTATGATCCCCTTCTGGTTCTGTAACATATTTTCATGGTTGGGTCACTGACACCTTGCTGCTCAGGACCCTTGAAAAAAGTGAATCAATACTGAAGCCCAGCTCCAGGGTACTCCTCACCCAGTCTTTCCTGAAACCAGGACCAGGGCAACCTGATGTCCACCTGGGACAGAGCAATCCAGGTGGACCTTCCTAAACTCCCTATGATGGGCAAGGGACCCAGCAAATGCCTGAAATCCCCTTGCCTCACCCTCAGCATGATAATCAGTGTGAACCAGACTCCTGAGGCCTTTGCCATGCCCCTACCACACTCTCCATCATCCATCCTCTATTCTTGCTGCTGAGTCCCTGGAATTCCTACATCATGCAGCAGGCCCCTGGACTTTTGCAATGCTGTCCTCTGGAAAAATCCCCTCCCTACCTTCCCCACTTTATTTTTTCATCTGATGGTCCTGCAGGTCATGGCCCAACTGATCAAGTGCAGGGCACATTCCCCCTTGTCTCCATAGTAACCTTCTCTCTCTCTGTTCAGCATATTGAATGACAATTGCCTGCTAGTCCTCTTTCACCTTTGCTAGCTTGCAGTTCCTGAGGACCCACAATACTTAATATTGTAGACTCCCAAGTATGGTATACATTCATTAACTATTTGTGAAAGAACACCTCTGTGGGAATGGGAGACAGAGATAAGTCTCTAATCCTAGGTGGAATCTGGAAGAGGAAGCTCATGATGGGAATCCTCTGGGGATGAACCCTGGACAGTGGGCTTGCTCAAGAGCAGGACAAACCTTCTCCTATCAGAGGACAAGGGCAAAAGGCTCACTGGTTTTGGGCTTCTCTTCAGGGAGCATGGACCCTATCTGATGAAATCATTGACCCCAGAACCTGCAGGGATTGCATATACTGTCTACTGAATGAAGAAAACTTACACAGGTCAGAGTTGATTTCCTGACAGCATGGTACAGGTGATGACCCATGCAAAGCCACGGCTGGTGGCAGTAGGATGTCATGTTCTCAGGTAGGCTACCCCTGTGGCTGCTCTACAGAAGGGCTCTGCCCCTGTGAGACACAAGGACAGAGTGAAGAAATGGGTCATTTTTCAGAGGACATTGGCCTGAGGTCAATTTGCTTCCAACATCAGAATAATCTTCCAGGGTTCATGATGTAACTCAGAGATCAGTGTGTTTCTAGAGAAGTGACTAACCTATGCTTGGGTGGCAGGAAGCCTCCTAGGTCATGGGACTCCTGCCTTTCAGTAAGATGCTATGGGGAGGCCACTGTACCCATCATGACTGTGCACTGTGTCCTGAAATTCCACAGTATGAGCGCATTCTGTGTCTCATTCCATTATCCCTGATAGAATTCACAGAATTCTGACAGGCTTTGCCTGGAACCCATCAGCCATCTGTACTTCATATGCATCGATTGGATCCACTCTTAACATCAGGCAAGATCCCATGTCAGGGGAGTGGGGAGACTCTGAAGAAGATCCTAAGTCTCAGTCAAAATCACCACCTTCCCCCTCTAAGTGTTCTGCCCCACCAAGGCCATATCCACAGTAAACAATAGTCCTGCAATCCTCTCCAGCATGATGCTTCTTCGCTTTTTCTTTCTCCACATATTCTACTTGTCTCCCTACATTATTTCTCATTTTTCATGCAGATTCTGATTTATTTTTCTACTCCACTGTCTCTGAACTTGTAGGAGCATGTAGGTGCATATTCATGGGCTGCTTTAAAATAAAGTGGTGTGACATCCAATACGTACATCAAAGACAGACACCAGAATTACCTGATTTCAAATCTCCCTCTCTTCAGTAGCTTTGTGACCCTTAGGATGTTACAGTCCTGTCTTCCCTCTTTGGAAAAGTGGAATCAATTATGCAAACCCAGATGGGGGCTGTGGAAAACATGAGAGGTTCCACCAGTGTGTCTGGGCCTAGTGGCCCTCCTCCAGTCCCTCTCCTGGGTCTGCAGGGACTGGACAGCTGTCTATGAAGCTACTCTTCTGTGCAGGTGGATTCTTAATTTTTCTGTCCAACCAGTCTCAGCATTTAACTCATCTTTGACTTGCCCCAAGAACAGGGATCTCAACTGGATCAAGGAAGTCTGCTGCTTAGCAGCCTGATCTTGAAAATACAGGTGCTTTTTCTGATCAATTTGCCAAAGTTCAAAGGAAATCTTACAACTTTAGAGCAAGAAGACTTCTCCAACACCTGGAGTTCAGGTCCAATGCCCTATGATCTCCAGGTCCATGTACAGAAGTGCAGTTTTATGTCCGTTGTTGCAGAACTCCTCAAGAGATCCCAGGGACCATGGCCTGGAATCCAAGTGTTCTCACAGCACTACAGTAACAGGACAGGAAATCACTTGTACATCCCATTCACAGCACTGAGATGACATTTCTTCCTGACCTTTGGGACACTAGGAAATGACTTGCCTGAATTCCCATCACTGGTCAGTGGTAGACAGAAGGAAACCCAAGTTGAATGTTTCCAGGTCCAACTCTCTCTCTGGTGACCTCAGGTTCTCCCTCCAAAGAGTTCTCACCATCTAACAATAGTCCTGAGATGCCTGATATGCTCTTCCTAAGTTCCTAATAATGCAGCTCAAGGGAGTGTAATCATAATTAAATTTTTTTATAGGGAATGAATTCAGATGACTAATGGCATTATTTTTTAATACTGAGATTTGATCTATATATTCATTTAGAAATCTTATGTACTTTCTGCAGTTGGGGCTTGTCCTATCAAGTTTCATACTTTCACCTGATAATAGACTTTTGGACCCAGGAAAACACTTAAAATATCAGCCACATCTGATGGAGAAATTAATGTAATGATGCCACAGTTGAGTGCAGTTGAGTGGACAGAGGTCCCAATGAAAGCAGGGCAGAGGCTCCAGCCCAGGGGATGAGCTGCAGCTTCCTGAAAAAGCTGCTTGTCCTCGTGAGCCTCACTTTCCTCCTTGGGATTACAAGAACATTTGAGTGCTCCTCAGATCATAAGCAATAGCCCTCTCTATGCTGGTGCTGCCACTGGGAGAGGCTAAATCCCCACATCACCTTGTGGAGTCTTACCCACGTTATAACACAGGCCCAGAGAGGTTCTGAAGTGAAGTGTCCAGTAGAACTTCACTCAGTGCAGGTTTTCCCAAGCTGAAGTCATTTTCCCCATTCAAAATACATTTATTGAGCACCTATATTGTACCAGGCATTGTTTCAGGACCTGGGGCTTCAGCAGGAATAAAATATTACAATCCTTTCCCATAAGGCACTTAGAGGTTAGTGGGGGACAGGAGTCCCAAGTAGAACATGTAATAAAATGAAAATGTGTCCATTCTATATGATCAGGTTATGGCTTATGATGCCCTATGGAGGAGTGCCAGCTAGTAAGCACCAATATTCTCCAAGAATAATTCTGATTAATACCTTTGAATATGATCTTGCTCAGAAATATGGTCTGGAAAACCATACTTAACTGTGCTGACAGCTTCCTACCCCTGGAATCATCTGCTTTCTGTGAAGGTACAAATGGCCCTATGGCACTCTCAATGGTACCATAATAATTTACTGCTCAGTGTCAAAATCTAGCATGATTGGGTCTTCTTGAGCTCATTGTCAAGTTCTAAACCAGGTGCTGAAGGACAAGCCCTTGCTGTTGCCCTGGGTATCTGAGGGTCTTCCTACACATAATAATGGCAAGATAAGCATAGGTCAAAGTCTGGAGTGCAGTGGGGCAAAAAAATGGGTGATAGGGATCCTCAGGCTTGTGCCCTGCTCATCTATCCTTGCTTGGTGTCTTTATGATATCACTACCAACTGGATCTTGAATTTGTTACAATCACAATGCAGACATTAGTCTAGTTGCCTGAAAAGATGTTTCAATTTCAGGACCATCATGCTTTACATTTCTGTGAGGCTTTATTTGTTCACATGACAAACATATCTTAAGTTTCCAGTGGTTCCTGGCCCAGGGGCCAAGCTCAGTATTCCAGAACATTTCTCTGAAAAAGCTTCCTTTTGATAATGGCCTTAGCCAACATTTACCCTGGATGAAGACCACCTAAACACACTGTAGATTCAGTTCACACTCTGGCTTTGTGCTCTTTTTAACTGTACCATTGCAGGGATATCTTAGGAACCCCAAGGATTTTTCTGAGTTCAGCAACTTTCTTCTAAACATAGGGGACCGGTAAATCTGATGGCATGGTACCATGGGATGGTGTTACATCATAAGGAAAAATGTTTTGCAGATATAACCCAAGATCCTATCCAGGAAATCTGAAGAAAGTGAGATTACCATGACCTAACCAGTTCAGACATTAAGAGCGACTGGGATCTTGCAAAGAGATTTAAAGTTGATGAAGGATTTGACATGAGGGAGATTTTCCCTTGTTGCCTGCATCATGGAGGGCTACAGTTGGAAAAGAAAACTGTGTCCAGGAGCTGAGAGCCACTTCTGCTCAGTCACAGTGCCACAGCTTCCAGGGAAGGACCCATCAAACCTGAGTCAGTCTGGATACTTCCTTATTTGGTCCACAGACAAAAATGCAAATGGCAGATTCTCAGCCTCATGAGACTCTGAGCAGGGAAGCTGTTCACACTCTGCTAAAACTCCAACCCTGCACACGTGTGTGCTACTAAGTGGGTGGTGTAGGTAGTGTATGAGGATTGGTTACAGTGTCTCAGTTTGATTTCTGTTGCTATGACAGAATAGCTAAGCTTGACTAATTTATTAAGGTGAGAAATTTACTCAGGTCATATTTCAGGAGGCTGGAAATCCATACTCAGTCAGGACATATGCCAATGGCCTTACTGCATCATAGCATGACAGAGAAGTGGAAGGCCAAGGCAGGGTGTAGAAGACACAGAACAGGAAGTCTGACCTTGCTTTTTAGCAACTCCATCTGAGGTAAGGAAACCAGGTCTATGAGAAAAACTCCCTCCTACCAATCCAGTTGCCTCTTCAAAGTTCCACTTGCAATCCCACCATGATGGCCATCAACTTCAACACATACTGTGGAGAAGAGGCCATACTCAAGGCACAGCACACAGCAACTGAAAACTCAGTAATGACCTGTGTACAGAATAGTACAGCAGTGAGTAAGAATTATAATCTCCCAGCCAAAAAGGACACAGCGACAGAGTGTGCTTCCAGGACCTTCTCCCCAGTTAGAGATGAGGCAGCACCCAAATGACCAAGAACTGAGGACTTGGTGCTGGAGTTAGTGGTTAAAGAAACCAGCAGTGAGTGCTCTAACTGGGGAATAGATCAGTGAAATCCTCTGGACGGACCCCTGCAGGGAAGTATTCAGGAATTTTACAAATGGTTGTTAAAGAGTTGTCAGCTTCAAACTGTTCATGGTGAGGGTATTTGACTCAGGGACATAGTAATGCTGCAGACCAGGCTTGACTTAAGTGGACAGGCAGGCTGGGTTCACACAATGGAATTAATGATTCCTGAGATACAAGCAGAGACACAAAATGGATGAGCATTGTTTGAACTCTGTGTGGGAAGGGTCCTTGTGTGATGGGCAGGATGGCATTTTGAAACCTTGGAGCCTGCATCCAGTGGTGAAATGCATGCTGTGGAGGGACTTTCAAGCAGGCATGGAGTTGGGGAGGGGTGTTGGGCATGAGCATGGAGCCGAGAGCCATGCTGGGCACATCATTCTCCATTATGAGATGCTGGCATGATGCCTTGTTGAGACAGCAGAGTACCTCTGTGTGGGAGAGTCTGGACAGATCCCAGAAACAAACCACCAGATGGGGTGGGGGTTGGATTCTCACCATTGTCCATCACATGAGAACCAGACTCTCAGGGCACAGTACACTGGAATGGGAATTTGGGTATCCTGGTTACATGGCAAAAGAAGAGTGCTAATCTAAGCTCGAAGTCAGGCTCAACTCACCTGGTCCTGGGTGAATGCAGCTGCTTAGGTAACAGATGATTACCTAAACCAGGGGAATGAGAACTGCCTGGAGGAATTTGCTTTAGTTTCAGTCCTTTGCCCACTAGTGGAAAAAATAAAAATTATCAACATGTGTTTGCATATGCATCTCAGCCCTGGCATGTGTTGTCAAAACAGCTGGTTGAATGGCCATGCATTTATTGTGCACCCCAGGTGCATTGAAAACATACACTTGTACATAGAGAGAGGGGACAGTGGGCATACATATATTGTTTAAATTTTCTCTCAATTTTCCTGTTAACATAAACTGCTTTAAAAATATTCAAGGAAATGGAAGGCAAAGAGAAAGACCAAATTTACTGGCTTCATTAAAAAATGAGTCCTTGCCCTGAGTGTAGGAAAGAATTTCCCATTTTTCATTCCTTGAGGATGAATAGATAGAATTTCTTAGATTAATTGAAAGGTGAAAACATCAAGCTGATATATCTACAGTGGACAGATACTTCTGCCTACGATGTGATATTTCTTCCTACAAAATATTATGAAGCATGAATCATATAATCATAATTTTATTAATTCTGACAAGCTCACAAGCTCACAAAACAGGTAAGTAACCACAGCATATACAGCAGGTAAAATATGTGGGCTGTGAATCATCTTATGTACCACAAAAGAATATTCAGTAAACACAATTTTGCATGTCATAAAATCTTTGATATCAACTTCATGTTTAAAAGCAGAATAAAGTCACACTCAAGAAGATACTCTTTTTTGTGACTAGGGATTTAAACCAGGGGTGCTCTACCACTGAGCTACAATTCCAGCCCTTTTTTTTTATATTGAGATAGGGTCTTGCTGGCCTCAAACTTGAGGTCTGTCCTCCAGCCTCAACCTCCTGAACTCATAGAATTACTGGAATTAATTGACATGTACCATCATTCCTGGCTCAAGAAAGAAATACTTAAAAACACTAAAGTACAGTATTGTTGACTTCAACTGAGAAGGGTTCCCTGAATTAGAGTTTCCAGACACAGAGTTTCCTGACTTAATCCCAGGTCATTTATGGCCAGTGAGAACAAAGGACCTGACAGGGAAATGAAAAGAACCAGCAGGGTACCACCATATAAGGAAACTCTTACAATGTTCACAAAACCCTCAATTCCACAATCTAAATCAACACACCAACTTGGTCCTGAAGCTTCTCTGTGTAGTCAAGAAACCTTGGGGAGGTGGTCAAGAGATTGTGACAAGTCTGCTCATTCCTTAGCCCATTTATTTATTGGGTTATTTGTATTCTCAGTGTAAAGTTTTTGAGTTCTTTATATATCCAGGAGACTAGTGCACTATCTGAAGTGTGTGTGGCAAAGATTTTCTCCCTCTCTGTAGACTCTCTCTTCACATTGTTGATTGTTTCCTTTGCTGAATAAAAACATTTTAGTTTGGATCTATCCCAATTATTGATTCCTGCTGTTATTTCTTGTGCATTGGGACTCAAATGAGGGATGGAGAGGGGGTGGGAGAAGGAAAGATAATAGAATTTAGACAAATATCATTACCCTATATACATGTATGATTATGCAAATGGTATGACTCTACCTTGTGTACAACTAGAGGAACAATAGTTGTACTCAATTTGTGTACAATGAATCAAAATAAAAAGAGAGAGTGTGGTTGGTGATCATCCAGAGGATCACTGCCCAGTACTGATTTGGTTTAGAAATTTAGTGGACCCAACCATAATGTGGGTCAGGAGCAATGACAGGGTCTGAAGGACATGCTTGTGTCATAGACTTATATTGTGATAGGATTAGACTTAAAATTTTAAATTAAAGAACAAATAAGGAGAGTGTTAACTTTCAGCATTTCTATATATCCCCCAAAGGAGATACTGACACTTCTGTTTACTAAGTTCTGTACAGAATTTCTCATTTACAATTTCATCAAAAATCAAATCAATGCATTTTCCAGAAAAGACATTTGATATAAAGAAAATAACACACAGACTCTAAGACAACAGAAACTCTTCACCTGATAAGCTTAATTGAATTGCTCATTCCTTTTGTCATATGATAAACATTCATTACTGAACTTTAACTACATGTTCAGTTCTTCTGTCCTGTAGGTACATTGTCCTTTGTGTGAATCATTTCTAATAGCACAAAATTTGAATTTTGTATTCATATTTTAATGTAAAATTTTTAATTTAGTATTATTTTAAATCTGATCACTAATGGCACATATTTCTTCTATATATTTGTTTAAGAAAAACAGTGGTCTCCATTTTCTGGAAGACTTTCCTGTTTCTTTGGTTGAGATGACTTACTAAGGAGGCCATGTCCAGATAAGACCCATGCTCATGCAGTTGTTCATAGGAGTATAACCTGCCTCTGTGTGTAAACTCTTCTGATCCCTCTTTATCTTATTAGTACACTTATTCTTAGTGTGGAAAATTATTGTGAACTGCTAGGCTGTTTTCATCATTTGTAGGCAATGGGTTTGCAAGCACCATGAAGTTTTACTAAGTTTAAAATATACATAAGTGATATGTAGCAACCTGCATTTTTATACACCTTTTTTCTTCCCTAAGGAATATTTCTGAGTTCTGTCAATGACATAACCTGGTTGTTCTATTTAACTATTTGTTTTTCCCTCAAAGAGCCTACTCTAGGTTTCCTTGATCGATTTCATTGCTTCCTTCATTCTACTTAATTCAGTCAGCAGTTTCTATTCCTGTCTATTCTGCCTGATATTTATGTAGCATCAGTGTTTTTTGTTTTGCTTTGTTTAGCTGAAATATTTTAAATCACTTTTTAACACTTCTGTGATCCAGATTTTTACTTCTTTCTGTATTTTCCTCATAAATATATAGATTATTTTTTGCTAATATTTAGATGCCATCTTATTGTCACATCCCTAAAACTTTACAAGTGGATTAATGACTGCTCAGATACACATGCACATACTGCAGTACTGTAATCACTAAACCTTCTTGTGTCCTACTCTTTCTCTCTGAATTCCTTGTTTTCTCCCTTAACATACTGCCTTTGGGATTAAAACTTTAGAAAGTCTTCTAATGACAGGCTTTAAATCAAATTCTGAAATATATTTCCCACTGCCAAGTGTTGCCCAAAACTGCCACAGACTTTAATGTGATTTTGTTATCCCATGCTTATATATATAACTGCACACTACTGAGAGATTTTTAAAAGGTATTTTCTAAGCTAGTTGCTGCCATGTCCCACTACCTGAGCACTTAGCTATAAAATAGGCTTCTTTGGCTGTTGAGCAACTTTCTTATTTAATCTAAATACATAATCTCTATATAAAACTACCTCCTAATAAAACAATCCTATAATTCAGACATCCACATGTTTACTCACATGCCTACCACACTGTTACTGGGATTAAAATTAGAAGAAATAGATTTATAAGACAGAAAATCACTGTTAGATAACTCACCCCAACCCACAAATCATAAGTTTTCCTCCTCTTTGCACATTCACATACTCAGTAGAGAATGGATCTGAGCAAGAGATGACAACAGTTCACTTTTCTGTCTTACAACATACTTTCTAGAGGCTCAGCAATTGACAGACCATTCCCTTTTGGAATATTAAAGATAAACAAATGGAAAGATTTCCCAGAGAAAATTATTACCAAAGGACACTATACAGTGGTTCCATCAATGGATTGACACTCACCTTGGAAGCAGCTGAGCATGTCTATCAGTTCAGTGATGGTCTTGAAGAATTCATAACCCAGAGGGTGATATAAGAGTGAGAAAGAAGGACATGTGTAGTACACAAAAGATAATGTCTTAGTGAGGGCAATTCAAACCCACACCTTTCAAACAGAAGAAAGGAAGCATTAGCTTTTCCAAAATTTTTGTATATCACCCAATGGAAGGGAAAAATGGAATGTACATAAATAAATGGTTATTTTCTGTTTCTTAGAGAATCAATTTACAAAATGAAAATTTAAGAAGGAAACATTTCCTGGCAGAGCTACTTTGGTTCCAGTACAAATAGAGGTGGCAACTTGGAGTTGTTGCATATGGTGCTGAAATGTCCAACTGATGTCTTCTCCTCTGTTTTCCCTTTGAACATTGCTCACAATGATTCTACAGCCAGACTTCAGAAGTTGGTCTCTCAGACTATCATTTGATGTGCCCAGGAGCCAGTCATTGAAGACCCTGAGCTTGTGAGGGCCATGTTTGTCTTGCTGTATTGTCAGTTTTAAGGCATTGGGTGTCTGGTCCAGGTTCCGCTGAAGGCCTGCACCATCAATCAAATCAATGCATTTGTACAATGAATCAAAATAAAAAGAGAGAGTGTGGTTGGTGATCTATGGATGTGGTGCTGTCTCTATGGAGGACACCATCAATCTGTTGGCATCTCTTGGTCAGATTCATTCTCTACTGAGTGTATGAATGTGCAGAGGAGGAAAAGCTTATGACTTGTGGGTTGGAGTGAGTTATCTAACAACAATTTTCTATCTTATAAATCTTTCTTCTAATTTTAATCCCAATAACAGTATGGTAGACATGTGAGTAAACATTTGCCAGAGTAGCCCATTCTGATTTGATACCATGAACTTTGACAGAGATGCAAAAGGCTGAAGAAGCAGGGGAAGAAAGAAGAAAAGGAATGGGGGAAAAAGGGTTAAAAATAAAAATAATCAGATATACAAGACAAAATTAAAACTTACCCACCAATTGGGGTTTTGTCCTTTCTATTTCAAGCATTATGAAATTGATGGAAGCAGAACATACATGTACAAAACAGTACTAGCTCACAAGCTATAGATAAGAAAATGCACAGAGTATTGGGATTAGGTTTGAGAGTGTGTGAGAATGTGTTTGCACATCTATGGAGAAGTCATTTATTTATTGTTCTTTGGCTCTGTCTTGTTGTTGGAAGTTGACCTGCTCCCCATGCACTACATTAATGCATTCCAAAAATACAGTAACCATTGAGCATGTATACTGTCAGAAACATCACTTGCTTTTGCAAGATCATGGTGCATAATATTAACAATAAACAGATCATGTTAACATGAGTTTTTTGGTGGTCTAAGTAGAAAGCTTGCATTATTGCTGAGAAGCCATGGCCAGGTGCATGATTGGGGAAGACCTCTACAGAAGGAGGTTTCTGAGTTGGAAATTAATGGGTATAGAGAATTCATGACATGGTGGCACTAGCAGTAGAGGACATGATGATTTTCAAAAGGACAGAGTTATAATAGGGGACAGGGAAAATTAAGAGGAACATCTAGTCCAAGGGGGAAGGCTAGGGAGGGAGAACAATGGAAGAGGAAAGAGGAGGCATTTCAGATATCCAAGGAATAATGACCTATGCCTTATTATGTCTGGATTTGCTTCCTTGTGATGGCTGAGGTGACCCAGCAGCAGTGCTGAGTGCCTCCTTGGTCCTTTCCTTGGATGAGAGTTGACCTCTCCACTTTATTTTTTCTTCAATGAATTTCCAGGGTCTGCCCCAGTGTGACTCATTTACCACCTCTCTGCCCACATGCTCAACCCTGAACACCTCTGATGTCTGCCTTCATTGTCATGAAATGCCACTACTTGGAAAGTTCCAAGGTCACATGCTGCATTGCTGATGACTGGGCATATTTTCCTCCAGAGCACTTATAAAAACATCACCAGTGCTACTCACTGAAACTGGCAGCTGATACTATTCTTGTCAGAGTTGCCTCTGTCTCCTCCCTGCCCCTACAGAATCTTATTTTTCATTTGAACAACCCACATTTCCCACCACATACTATGCTAACTATGGGTTTCAAAAGATTTTTTTATAAAGAACTAAGGGTGAAGGACTCTTTGAACATCTAACATATTACTTCCATGTGTTTCTTGCCTGTTGAAAGTAGACTGTTTTACTTCCTACAAGATCCATCAACCAGACCTGATTTTCCTACCCAGTTAATGACACTGTCTCCCCGATTGCATTTTCTTAGTGGTTGAATGATTATATTTCTTATTCTGAGTCTCCATCTTGCCCAGAGCACAAGTGATATTCACTTGACACTTCTCAGGGTTCTTGATGGACAACCTCCCCCAAAACTTATTTTTACCAATGTGCTTAATCTTTGGACAATATGAAGAGGGTCAAGGTGCCATAGGCAAGGTTTATTTTTTTTCAAACTGTCTTTTAACAAAGCAGCTATTTTGTTTCACAAAGTGTTATGAGGACATTCATTTATTCAATAATATTTATTTTAGGTGTACTCTGTGCCATTTCCTTTTCTAGGTCCTTGGAATCTATCAATGGCTGAAGTTGTAGTCTGTGGAGCTGACAAGTAATTTCAGGGAGGTAAAAAGAGGAAGAAGACAGAAAGAGCAATAAGCATAATTAATGTATTATATTGTATATTAAAGGGTCATAAGAGTGATGGCACCAAGGAGAGTAGGCCAAGGAAGACAGGGTATCCCTACTGTGAAGGTGGCATTTGAGCAAAGATGTGAGAGAAGTGAGGGTTTGTGCTGTGGGGATTAGTGGGGGAAAGTGTTTCAGATAGCAGGAAGAGGTCTATCAATTGATGAGGCCTGGAAGTGTCTAGGAAAACCAAAGATTGGTGGAATAGATAAGGTCTACATTTCTGCAGGGTGCAGGTCCTTCCAGGCTATTAGAACCTTGGTCTCTGGGATGTCATAGTAGTATCTTAAGCAGGCAACTGCCATGATCCATGTAATGTTTTAAGAGGTCTATCATGTAGCCAAGAACAATGGTATATGCCTGCATTACCAGCAGCTTGGGGAGCTGAGGCAGAAAGATCTCAAGTTCAGAGCCAGTCTCAGCAACTTAGTGAGGCTCTGAGCAACTTAGCAAGGAACCTATATCAAAATAAAAAAAAAGGGTGTGGATGTTTCTCAGTGGTTAAGCACCCTTTGTTCAATCCCTAGTACAAAAACTCCTACCAAGTAAACAGGAAAATAGACAAATAAATCTATTTGAAGGTGAGAGGAAGAGGCAGCCTATCAATGGGCAGATTCCATACCCCAGAGTGTCTTCAAAGTCTGGTGTCAAATCTTCAAGTCCATAAAATATGTGTGTTTTAAAACATAGTATTCATTATTGTTTAGGTGTGGCAAGTCCAAAAGTTCAGAGTAAGCTGCCACTGAAGAGGTAGCTCATTATGTTCTCTTCCCAGTTAAAGGGGGCACCACATGGCATGAGTGCCACATGGGGGTTGGAGCACTGGGATTAGTCAGAGACAGAGGAAGGGAAAGGAAAATGTGAGCAAGAGCCCTTAGTTTTCTTTCCATGAGAAGGAAGAGGTAGGGTGGGGTAGACAGGTTTAGGGTTGGCTGACTTAAATAATTTCAGTAGGCTCTGGTACACTGTGCTGACCCTTATAATCTGCTGTATGATCCAAAGGGGATTAGGTCAGGGGGATGATGGCCCAGGGAGTGCGATCTCAGTAAAGGAGGCTGTTGAGGGCATGGGCTTTGCCTTGGCTGGCTCATATCTGAAAAGCCTACTCAGGCAAGCATTGTTTGCCATCTCTAGGAATTAGCTAAGTCTGGAGGTGGAGGAAAGTCCCTACTGGATCATTAAGACCCAAAGATGTCAAAGTATCAATGATACAGAATAAGAAGATATGATTAATGCACACTGGTTTTTATTAGTGCCACACATGTCACTTGAGACTCAGAGTAACCTTTGGCCAACCAGGTCAGGATAAGGGGGAGCAGGAGAGTCTAACACTGAGGCAGTGCTGAGATCCACACCTCACAACTCTACCCTCCCCAAAGACAGAGTCCCTAGTGGGGAGGCATAGAGTGGGAACCCCACTGAGCCACCACTAACCCTCAAATCTGGACCCGGTCACTTTCCCTCCATGAGTCTTAGCTTCAGGCTCTGTGGAATGAGGACTATGCTTTGAACATTTGAAAGGTTTGAACAAATATCGCTCTTTTTATTTTGCAGATTTCTTTACCCAAGAGTGTTTGAGGTCAGTTCAGAAACAAGACTTTGAGTGACATCTTCACCTCTCTTCTCATTTCACTTTGTATGATTGGCACTGGTGTACTTGGGTTATCCTTCTATAAAATGCTGAGAGTTCCTTCAAAGTAATCAGTGGCCATTCATCAATTTATCTGTGGTACAAAGCAAATACTTCCTGCATTCCTACCATGTATCACATAGTTTAAAGGTCAGAGAAAAATACCAGAATAAGCCCCTGTCCTCAAAGAACTTATGGCTTATAGGCAAATACAAAGAGAAAGAACAAATTGTAATACAAATTATATTTCTGCTATCTCACAAACCAATTAAGATTATATCACAAGAGTTTAAAAAGACACAGCATTTGCTGAGCACAGTGGTACTTACCCATAATCCCAGCATCTCAGAAGGCTAAGGATACTTTTTTACCATAGTATTATTGTTCATGTTTTACTGATAACAGCTATTGTACCAATGGCATGCCTTAAGAATTACCATTAATTTACATACATAAGGCATACCCTCTTTTATTCAGGCATGCTTTAATGTGTACAAAGATCCACTCAAGGTTTACCTGTGGTATTTGTCTTGGGACAGAATGGCCCCTCCTCTTTTTTCTGGTTTGTTTTTAAGGATTCAATTGTTTTCTGAGTCTGGAGTCATTTGTCTCACAGAATGCCCCTTTTTCTGAGTTGCTGATTGTTTTCTCACAAATAGACTCCAGCTAAACATTTTGGCAAGAACACAGAGATGTGAGCTCTTTGCACATCACAGGAGTGAGTTGTGGGAGCATTCTCATTCAGGTGTCCCACTATTGGTAAGACACCATTTGACAGTTTGTTAAGGTGGTATGAAGGGTAAAAGTGATGGGGTGCCTGACTGTTTTCCACAATAAGCAGATATGGACCCTAGTGTGCTAGTGAATAGTGACTGAGTCAAGAAGTCATGGAGGAAAGCAACCAAAAAGTCAACAAAATAATACTAACAACTGTACCTAATGAGTACTTACTGTCTCTAAGGCAAATGACTGATCTCTCCATGGAATATCTAACTTAATCTTCATAATTGCCCAGCAAGGAAGGTATTACAGTCTTTATTTTACTAATAAGACTCAGAGAGGTAACAGTGATTAACCCTTGGTAACACAGTGAGTTAAAGGACCAGCTAGGATTAAAATAGTCATCTGACTACAAGTGCTTGTGTTACTAGGTGGCCAGACCACCTTCTAAACAAAAAAGAAATTCAGCATTTGGGTAAAAAGCACATGCCCAATATTAACTTACTTGGTTTTTTTCATTTAAAAGGATAATACAGTCAAAAATATGCTTTAAAAAGTCACGAGAAGGGCATTTAAAAGAGCAAATAACTTCAAAAACAATATTGCATTAAGAAAATAGAAGAACAGTGCATCATTACAGATTGGATGTACTTTTATAAGTCTGTTTTACCCTTTCATCCTCAGTTTTCTCTTTAATATCCCAGGCAGGCCAGAAGGGAATGACCATCCTAAGACTTAGAGCTTAGAAAGAATGTAGGAGAAATATAGGCTGCTGTGACACAGTTCGGAAATGCAGAAGTGGTAATCAGCTGCAAGTTTGATTTGGAGCTGCCAAGAATCATTCCCCTTGATGTCTGTCTCTTTTGTAAGATGCTGACTTGCAGGATCTTCTCAGTACTATCAGTGGCTTTGTATGACAACACTCTTATAAACACTCTGCAGAGATTCAGTTATATGGATGTTGTTATGAGAATGGTACAATTATGGTCAAATTGAAGTGGTGATGGGGGACAAAAAGGAAGTGGATTGGGGGTGGACAAAATTTCTGTTTTTGTCCAAGTGTATTTTGGCTGATCCCCTGGTGTGAATGAGAAAGTGAATCAGGACAAACAGGTAGCAGAAACCCTGCTTGGCTCCAGGGATTATATAACCAAGTTTTCACTGAAAAAAAAAAAAGCCTTTAAGAAAGGAAATATTACAACCTCTTATTGTCTTTGTGATTTTACAAAAGTACTATAATTATGTATGAGTCCAGGTAGTCCGATGATGTTCGGAGACTTAATGTTACATCCTCACTTTTTTTAAAACAATTCTAAACTTTATTATATAGTCTCAAAACATAAAACAAAAACTGACAGTACACAACTAAATAGACAAATTCACAAAATGGTAGGCAATTCTGATACAACTCTTCCAGTAACTAATTGAATACAGAGACACAATCATTTATAAACCTTCTTTTCATGTACAGAACAATAAAACTGACAGATATAAATTTTATATTCTTTCCAAATAAACTTGACATATTTTTGAATGCTGAGTACAGGCTAGACCTTTACAATTTTTAATAAAAAGATAACTAGGAAATCCTCACATATTTGAAAATTAAGAAATATCATATAAAAACTCACAAATCTATATCAGAAAGAAAATTTTAAATATTTGGAACTGATAATGAAAATATAATATTAAAATTTATGAGATGCAGTTAAAAAGTTATGCTTAGAAAGAATACAGAGCTTTAGGTATTAGGAAATCCAAATTAACAAAGCACACATAACCAAAACAATTTGTTTATAAAAAAGGAAAAAGCCCATATTCTTATTCTTTCTCAGTGTTTTCTAAGTGTAATTTCTATAAATTAACAAAGGAATTTACCCCCACAATATTCTAAGAAAAAAGATGTAGTAACTACCTGTCTAAAAATATTGCATCTATTGGCGAGGTCCTCAGCAAATTTATCCATTCTCTGTTCTTTTTGGTATATATGAGGGAAAAACACCCATTGAAAAAGATCAAGGAAATAAATAAAATGTAGGCAGGCAATGATGAAAAATAAAGAAATATTTTAAAAAATAAAACAAATCCTTGAAATAGGAACTTCCAGTTATAGACAGATGATTTCCTGCAGAAGAATAGAACCAAAGTAAAACCTCAATGGATGGGTTTAACAGAATGGAGGGAACTGAAGATCAGTGAACCTGAAGATTGAGCAATAGAAATTACCCAATCTGAACAACAGAGAAAATACAGTAAAACACAAAAGAGAAAAATAACAGTACTTCAAGAACTGTGGCACTGTAGCAAAAGATCTAACATCCACATCTTTGGAGTTCAGGAGAGGAGAAAATGGGTGGGGTTAAAAAATTTCCAAGGAAAAAAATTTCCAAGGAGGAGTGACTGAAAAGATCCCAAATTTGGCAAAAGACATAAATTCATAGACTGAAAAACATGAGTAAACTCTAAACAGGGTAATCCAGAATTAATCCACATAAGAGTCAAGTTTATGATAGCTGTTAAATTTAAAAAGAAAAGAAAACTCTCAAACGCAGTGAGAGGAAAGTGAGATCTCCCCCACAGGCAAGACCCAAGTCATATAGCAGCAGATTTCCCTACAGAAAATGGGGAAAATTGTGGCACAAAATTCAAGCATGTAAGTAAAAGAACTGCCAATCCAGTAAATATCTGGATTACTTCAGAAATGATGAAGAAATCCAGATATTTATTTTTGAGTGTTGAGGATAGTTTTTATATTCAGAGATGGGTGTTTTTATTTGAAGAGATGCTGTGTTCTTTGGGCTGGTCTAGAAGTCTTGGGATTGGCAGGGCATGATTATACACACCTCTAATCCCAGCTGCCATGGGGCTGAAAAAGGAGGATCTCAAGTTCAAATCCAGTCTCAGCAATTTAGTGAGACCCTGTCTCAAAAAAAAAAAAAAAAAAGAAAACATAAAAAGGTTGGGTATGTGGCTCAGTGGTTGAGTGCTCCTGGGATCAATCCCTGGTACCAAATCCAAAACACAAAACAAAACAAAACAAAAACCCAGAAAACCAAAACTCCTGGGTTCACATGAACCTCTTGCCTCAGCCTGCCAGGTAGCTGTGATCATAGATATGCACCAGTTCTTAAGACATCTTTAAATCAAGAGAAGAATCTGTCACCAGAAGACCATGCTAAAAGAGTGATTAATAGAAGTTCTCTGAAGAGAAAGAAAATGACAAAAAATATCTTAGAATATCAGGCCAGAAGAAAGAAAACAAGAGACACTTGCAATTGTAAATCATGGTAGATAGGTGAAGCAAATAGTATAACTCTGTTGGTTGTGATTCTCAGTGTATGCAGAAAGAATTATATCATGAATGGGGAAGATAAAGGGACATAAAGAGAAGTAAGTTTTCTACATTTCACTTGCTGTGCTCAAATATTAATATTAGTAGATGTGAAATATTAGGTATATATAATAAAATACCTTGAACAAAAATAACAATCTCTAAAAATATATTCAAAAACACCATGAATAAGTCAAAAGGGAATTGGAAAATAAAGGGTCAAATAACCACAAGAAAGCAAGAAAAAGGAAACAAAAATTAAAATCAGGTGTTTAGGGACTGGGGTTATGACTCAGTGGCATAGTGCTTGCTTGGCACATGTGAGGCACTGGATTCAATTCTCAACACACATTAAAATAATAAATAAGTAAAATAAAGGTAAAAGAAGAGGAGTTTGGAACTTTTTACTCTCATGTTCACAACAAGAAAAAAATCTAGCCAAATAGAAAAGCAACAACACTTCTTAGATCCATCACAGATCCATAGCAAAAGAGTGACTTGAAATTTGGACACTTAGGTGAGTTCAAACAATCAGTCTATAGAGAGCAGAAGTAACTGGACCCAGAAACAAGTAGAATAAATTAAAATGTAATTGACCAGTGGAGGTGGAATATGGACTACCTAAAGACTTGAACACTCCTGGGACCCAACCTTTAGATTCCCCACACTTTTGTGAATTTTATCCCCAGAAGACTCACCAGGCTCTTTTCATGAAGACTCAGGGGGAAATTCCCTCATGCTTCAGGTAGGAGGAAATAAAAAACTCACCATTTTGAAATATACCCAGAGAATTCTGTGTTCAAAACAAAGTTCTGCTCCCAAGAAAAACTTCAAAATCTTCTGTGATTGAGGGCCATTAAATAGCCAATAAAATCCATTTCTCACATTAGGGGAGAGGAAAATTAACCAGCTGAAAAACTGTTCTGACAGAGCACAAGGATTCAGGCCTTCTAAAGAAAACAAAACCCTCATATTTAATCATTAGATTATAGACCATGTCCCCTTTTCAGCATCTTGCCACCATAACAACAGGGTACATTGTAATAGCAGTGGATTACAACTGGGAGAACTGAAAGACACAGACTCTTCCAAAGGAATTTTCCAGGCAAACCCAAGGACAATGGGGGAGAATCAACAACAACAATAATCAAAGAAGGACATGAGAGGAAATTGAGGTTTCTGACACCTATAGTTCCAGGATACATTAAACTCAGCCTGACTCCCAGCCAGAAAAACATAAAAAATCTCATTAAAATGCCTGTTTGTGGGGTAGAGGTGTAGCTCCATTGCAGAGTGTTTGCCTAGCATGAGTGAGGATTTGGGTTTGGTCCCTCAAAGGACATAAAAGTAAACAAATAGAATAAAGAATTGCTGTCCATCTAAAACTGCAAAAATTTTTGAAAACCTGTTTGCCTCAGTTTTACCTGATATATCATGACTGACTTTCAACCAAAAATCATAGGCATGCAGAAAGTAAGAAAAACCATCTAAAGAGTCAAAGTAACTATCTGATCTTGATACAGATATGATAAAGATGATAAAACCATCAGGTTGGGAATAATTAATATGTGAAGAGATCTGATGGGGACAATAGGAAAGAAGATATGAGCAATACAAGTGTAGGGATGGACATGGTAATGAGGAATCAAAGAGAATTGATAGAATTAAAGAAACTGACAAAAATGAAAAGTCTTTTGATGGGATCATCAGCAGACTGGATACAGTTGTGGAAAGGATCAGTGAGTGACAAAAGTGTCAATAGGAACTTTCCAAACTGAAATGAAAAGAAGAAAAGAATTTTACCTTCCCCTCTAATTCAATCTGAGCTCACAAGGTGGGCAACATGGCTGTTGAAACAATAGGGCTGTCATGGTCAGGCTTTGTAGAATGGGGGTGACCAGCACATGCAATGAGGATTTCCACTGCACTCTTCCAAGAAGGAATCAAGAAAGTTGCTAAGCATGGATTCAATTAAAGTTGAACTATTTGGAAGGTACTGTAAGTAAGTAATTAAATGTGGATTTGCATGGTATAGCCCCCCACTACAGAATTCTTAAGTTTCAACAATACCTCAAATAGGAGGAAGTTTTCTACTGCTTTGCTTAGTCTGGCACCATTATTTGTTTTGTGTTTTGTTTTCTTTTTTATAAAATTCTGTGCTTTTTCTGGTGCTACAGCAAACAGAATCCCCTTATTCTTTCTCTAGTTTCAGTAGCCCAGGAAGTTGCCCTGTGAGTGCATTTGAGGAGTCATGCTCATTCTGATAGTGTTGATTGTCCATTGAATCATAAGTGTTGCTGCCACAGTAAAATAATAAGGAGGAAATCATGTGAATGAGGTGGCCCAGGAAAGACTGAATTAGGGGTTGCCAGTTAGGGGTTCACAAAAAATGAAATGCCATGTTCAGTATTGACTGCTGATATGATGTTCCAGTTAATGTCACAGTTTCCTGGTAGGCCAAGATTTTTCTTCCACTGGAAGGTGACACTTGTCCACTGGTCAGTTTCTCCTGACAAGAAGTTCTACTTGACAATTACTGAGGTCTTTAATAAAGAAAATATGGGTAAGGAGATGAATTATTATTTAATAGATGTAGGGATGTTTGGGTGATTTCCAGGGTGCACAGGTGGTACACTGGCAGCCTGAGGGCAAGAACCAATGTTTGGACATCTTCTACTTAGTCTGCACAGAATTTCAGGTTGTGTTTTATTGATTCACATATTACAGAAAAAAATTAAAAATAACTTCTTTATATTAATTAGCTAAAGTTTTTAAATAAGAAATTCATAAAATTCTTGCTGCATACATATATGTTCCAAATTCCAGGATACATATTTCTAATGCCAATTACTTTTAATATTTTATTTTCAATTTTCATAAATATGACATGAGTTTCATCACAGTTGAGTTATTTGTTAATTACTTGAAATGATTGAGTCCCTCAATTGATCCTTAATATCAGACCAGAATATTTTTAATTGAGGGATAGTTCACAAAACACTTTTGAAAATATAGCATCAATTCATTAATTCTTAATATTTTCAATTCAAATGTGAACATATCAAAACCTAAATGTTTACAGGTTCTGTCTTTCTATCTGTGTCTTTCAGTGTCTTTTTGTCATAAACATTTATGCAAGAAAAGATCATTTGATTAGTTTTTTTATATTTCATGCTTTCTTTTAAATTATCCACAATGTGCTAAAAGCTTCATAGTGTTGTATTTTAGCTGCCCATTAACTGAACATTTGGACTAAAGTCTGACTTTGAATAAATTTTAACTGAAATATAGAATGTTGTTTTCAAAATGCTAAATGCCACACTGAGATCTTTAGTTTGATTTCTAAAATAGTTCTTCCAAGGGCAGACATTTCTAATAATGTACTACTGATAATGACTTCAAAGAGAAAAAGGGCATAATATAATGCAGAATTTGTTGTTATGTTTTCTTTGAAGAGCTACAGAACTAAAACCTGATAATTCTGTTGCATTTGGTCTATGTTGTGTGTGTCTCGCTGTGTTTGTATATATGTGTGTGTGTGTAAATATTGGTAGTTGCAGTTTCTGTTTCAGTTCATAGAGTATAACTAATATTAACAGCATTCAGAGTGATGTCTGATGATTATGTTTTTGTTTTTGTTTTTTATTCTATACTAACATTGATGTATGCCTGTTTAAAGGGAAGTCCAACGAAGAATGTAAATCCAAAAAGATTACTCTTGAGGATGATAGAAGAAAGTGAAACCAAAAATGTCCTCCCCCACCCTGGGGAAAATGGTGAAGAAAACCCAGTGGAGTTAGTAAATAATATCCAGCTACTTTTCTTTGTTCTCTGCAAGTAACTGGAAAACAGGACATTCCTCAGCAATAAACCTAGGTGGAGAAACCTGTCTAACCACACGCCTCATGGCCCCCTCCCCACCCTAAAAAATGCAAAACAGCCCAATAGCCCACAGCCCATGACATGTCACAGTAAGGAGTATATTATAGTAGCCTCATTCCTCAAAAGCAGTGGGAAATAATGTTTCATGATTTTCTGCATCCAAATCTAACCTGATTTCTCAACCAGGAAAAAGGGTTAAAAGGTCCTAGGCAATTTCTCCCACCTGGCCTTGATGAAACATTCATTGGAATGTAAGCTGCAGCAGTCTCAGTGGGAAACCAAACTGAGACTGAAGAAAAAAAAAAAAGGTGTCCATTTTAAACTCCTGGGCTGCTACACAGAACTAACTCACTTTTTCTCTTCCACTATCTCTTCTTTACTCTCTCATGCTATAATTAATGGTCATTATCATTTTTTCTTCTAGCATCCTTGTTTGCTTTTTTTTCTTAAGTGCTATATTTTTTTAAAATCATAATTTTGATCCTACATACCTAGGTTAATGATTTTTTAAATTCATTTTTATTGTATACAAATGGGACACATCTTGTTTCTCTGTACATGAAGTAAAGGCATACCACTTGTGTAATCATACATTTACCTAGGGTAAGAGTTTTTGATTCATTCTGTTATTTTTTTCTTCCCCCCACACCTCCCATCCCTCTTATCCCTCTGTAGAGTCCCTCCTTCCTCCATTCCTGCCACCTTCCCACCCCCATATGTGTCATCATGCACTTATCAGTGAGATCATTTATTCTTTGAATTTTTGAGATTGGCTTATCTCACTTAGCATGATATTCTCCAACTTCATCCATTTGCCTGCAAATACCATAGTTTTATTATTTTTTAGGCAGAGTAAAATTCCATGGTATATATATATACCACAGTTTCTTTATCCATTCATCAATTGAGGGGCATCTAGGTAGGTTCCACAATCTGGCTATTGTGAATTGAGTAGCTATGAACATTGTTGTGACTGTATCTCTGTAGTATGCTGATTTTAAGTCCTTCAAGTATAGGCCGAGGAGTGGGATAGCTGGGTCAAATGGTGATTCCATTCCAAGTTTTCTAAGAAATCTCCACACTGCTTTACAGAGTGACTGCACTAATTTGCAGCTCCACCAGCAATGTATGAGAGGACCATTTTCCCCACATCCTCGCCAACACCTGTTGTTCCTTGTACTCTTGATAATCAGCATTCTAATTGGGGTGAGATGGAACGTTAGGGTGGTTTGATTTGCATTTATTTTATTACTAGAGATGTTGAACATTTTTTCATATATCTGTTGATTTTCTGTAGATCTTCTGTGAAGTGTCTGTTCATTTCCTTAGCCCATTTGTTGATTGGGTTATTTTTATTTTTGGTGTAGAGTTTTTTGAGTTCTTTATAGATTCTGGAGATTAGTGCTGTATCTGAAGTATGAGTGGCAAAGATTTTCTCCCACTCTGTAGGCTCTCCTTTCACAATGATGATAGTTTCCTTTGCTGAGAGGAAGCTTTTTAGTTTGAATCTATCCCAGTTATTGATTCTTGCTTTTATTTCTTGTGCTATGGTAGTCCTGTTGAGGAAGTCTGATCCTAAGCCAACATGTTGAAGATTTGGACCTAATTTTTCCTCTATAAGATGCAGGGTCTCTGGTCTGATTTCAGGAACTTGATCCATTTTGAGTTGAGTTTATGCACGGTGAGAGATAGGGGTTTATTTTCATTCTGTTCCCTATGGATTTCCGATTTTCCCAGCACTATTTGTTGAAGAGGCTATTTTTCTCCATTGCATATTTTTGGCAACTTTGTGTACTATGAGAAAATTGTATTTATTTGGGATTGTGTCCATGTCCTCTACTCTGTACCATTGATCTACCTGTCTATTTTGGTACCAATACCATGCTGCTTTTGTTAATATTGCTTTGTAGTAGAGTTGAAGATCTGGCATTGTGATATCACCTGCTTCACTCTTCCTGCTAAGGATTGCTTTAGCTATTCTGGGTTTCTTATTCTTCCAGATGAATTTCATGATTGCTTGCTTTATTTCTGTCAGGTACATCATGGGGATTTTAATTGGAATTGCATTGACTGTGTATAGCACTTTTGGTAGTATGGCCATTTTGACAATATTATTTCTGCCTATCCAAGAACATGGGAGATCTTTCCATCTTCTAAGGTTTTCTTTAATTTCTTTCTTTAGTCTTCTATAGTTCTCATCATAGAGGTCTTTCACAGCTTTGGTTACTTTGATTCACAAGTATTTTATTATTTTCAAAGCTATTGTGAATGGGGTAGTTTTCCCAATTTCTTTTTCTGAGGATTCATCACTTGTGTATAAAAATGCATTGGAATTATGAGTATTAATCTTATATCCTGCTACTTTACTAAATTCACTTATGAGTTATAAAAGTTTTCTGGTGGAATTTCCAGGTTCCTCTAAATATATAATCATGTCATCAGCAAATAGAAATAGTTGCATTCTTCTTTTCCTATTTGTATCCCTTTAATTTCCTTGGTCTGTTTAATTGCTCTGGCTAGAGTTTCAAGGACAATGTTGAATAGAAGTGGTGAAAGATGGCATCCCTGCCTTGTTCCAGTTTTCAGGAGGAATGCTTTCATTTTTTCACCATTTAGAATGATATTGGTCATGGGCTTAGCATAGATGGCCTTTACAATGTTAAGGAATGTTCCCACTATCCCTGTTTTTTCAGTGTTTTGAGCATGAGGGGATGCTGTATTTTATCAAATGCTTTTTCTGCATCTATTGAAATAATCATGTGATTCTTGACTTTACATTTATTGATATGGTGAATTACATTTATTGATTTCCAGATGTTGAACCAACCTTGCATCCCTGGGATAAAACCCACTTGATCGTGGTGCACTATCTTTTTAATATATTTTTGTATGTGATTTGCTAAGATTTTATTGAGAATTGTTGCATCAATGTTCATTAAGAATATTGGTCTTAAATTTTCTTTCCTCAATGTGTCTCTGGTTTAGGTATCAGGGTGATATTGACTTCATATAATGAGTTTGGGAGGGTTCCCTCCTCTTCTATTTCTTGAAATACTTTGAGAAGTATTGGAATGAGCTCTTCTTTAAAACTTTTGTAGAACTCGACTGAGATCCCATCTGGTCCCGGACTTTTCTTTGCTGGTAGGCTTTTCATGACTTCTCCTGTTTCGTTTCTTGAAATTGATCTATTTAAATTGTGTATGTCCTCCTTGTTCTATTTAGGTAATTTATATGTCTCTAGAAACCTGTTGATGTCTTTGAAATTTTCTATTTTGTTGGAGTATAGATTTTCAAAATAGCTTCTAATTATGTTTTGTATTTCAATCATGTCTGTTGTGATATTTCCTTGTTCATTCTGAATTTTAGTAATTTGGGTTTTCTTTCTTCTTCACTTTGTTATTGTGGCTAAGGGTATGATTGCCCACCGCCCACAGGCGGTGGGCGATCACAACACGTACGCTCTTCTTGATCACAGGAACCAAAAGACTTTATTCCACAAGTCTCAGACTTATATTGACAACATCAGCCTATCAGAGAGTAGGCTACCAGGAAAGTCAGCCTATCAAGGAACAGTCTCCAGGGAGATACCAGGATTGCCTCATGTACAACAGCCAACCAGAGTTACTTCCTAAAACTTGAATATGAGTGCAGCTATGTCTGGCAAGCTGCCAGGTGCCATCTTAGAGATCAGGCCAGGGTGCAGCTCTGGGGCCCTCAGAGCCTGCCCCTGACATAAGGGTTTATCAATTTTGTTTATTTTATCAAAGAACCAACTATTTATTTTGTCAATTTTTTGTATTGTTTCTTTTGTTTCAACTTCATTGATTTCAGCTCTGATTTTAACTATTTCCTGTCTTCTACTACTTTTGGTGTTGCTCTGTTCTTTTTGTAGGGCTTTGAGTCGTAGTGTTAGGTCATTTATTTGTTGATTTTTTCTCCTTTTATTGAATGTGCTCCATGAAAAAAATTTTCCTCTAAGAACTGCTTTCATAGTGTCCCAGAGATTTTAATATGTTTTTTCTTTGTTCTCATTTACCTATAAGAATTTTTAATTTCCTTCCTAATATCTTCTGTTATCTATTCATCATACAATAGCATTTTATTTAATCTCCAGGTTTTGGAGTAGTTTCTGTTTTTTACTCTGTCATTTATTTCTAATTTCAATCCATTATGATTTGATAGAATACAAGGTACTATCTCTCTCTTCTTGTATTTGCTAACAGTAGCTTTGTGGCATAATATATGGTCTATTTTAGAGAAGGATCCATGTGCTGCTGAGAAGAAAGTGTATTCGTTCTTTGTTGAATGGTATATTCTATAAATGTCTGCTAAATCTAAATTATTGATTGTGTTTTGAGATCTGTGATTTCTTTGTTCAATTTTTGTTTGGAGAATCTTTCCAGTGGTGAGAGAGGTGTGCTAAAATCACCTAGTATTATTGTGTTGTGATCTATTTGACTTCTGGCATTGAGAAGGATTTGCTTGACATATATGGATGAGCCACTGTTTGGGGCATAGATATTTATGATTGTTATGTCTTGCTCATTTATGCTTCCCTTAAGCAGTATGAAATGTCCTTCTTTATCCCTTCTGACTAACTTTGACTTGAAGTCCACGTTATCTGATATGAGGATGGACACTCCAGCTTTTTTGCTGTGTTCATGTTCATGGTATGTTTTTCCCCATCCTTTCACCTTTAGTCTGTGGGAAACTCTATGAGATGAGTCTCTTGCCAGCAGCAAATTGTTGGATCTTTCTTTTCAATCCAATCTGCCAGTCTATGTCTTTTGATTGATGAGTTCAGGCCATTAACATTCAGGGTTATTATTGAGATATGATTTGTATTCCTGGTCATTTGGCTCATTTTTGTTTTTTGACATGACTTGATTTCTCCTTTATTTGGTTGTTCCTTTAGTGTAGTTCTTCCATTTACTGATTTACATCGTTGTTTTTCATCTCTTCCTCGAGGAATATTTTGCTGAGAATGTTCTGTAATGCCAGCTTTCTTTTTGTAAGTTCTTTTAGGTTTTGTTATCATGGAAGGATTTTATTTCATCATCAAATCTGAAGGTAAGTTTTGCTGGGTATAGGATTCTTGGTTGGCATCCATTTTATTTCAGAGCTTGGAAAAATATTGCTCCATGCCCTTCTAGCTTTTAGGGTCTGGATTAAAAAATCTGCTGATATCCATATTGGTTTCCCCCTGAATGTAATTTGATTGTTTTCTCTCTCATCCTTTAAAATTCTGTCTTTATTTTGTATGTTAGGTATTTCAAAATAATGTGCCTTGGTGTGGGTCTATTGTAATTTTGCTTATTTGGAGTCCTATAAGCCTCTTGTATTTGATTTTCCATTTCATTCTTCAAATTTGGGAAATTTTCTTATATTATTTCATTGAATAGATTCTTCATTCCTTTGGTTTGTTTCTCTAAGCCTTCCTCAATCACAATAATTCTTAAGTTTGTCCTTTTCATGATATCCCATAGTTCTTGTATATTCTATTCATGATTTCTTACCATCTTCTCTGTTTGGTCAACTTTGTTTTCAAGATTAAATATTTTTTCCTCAATAGCTGAGGTTATGTCTTTCAGGTGTTCTATCCTATTGGTTATGCTTTCTATGAAGTTTTAAATTTTGTTTATTGTTTCCTTAATTTTTATGGATTTCTGTTTTTTTAATATCTCTAACTCCTTACTGAAATGATCTTTTGCTTCCTGTATTTGCTCTTTTAACTATCAATTGGTGTGATCATTCAATGTCTGCATTTGTCCTTTCATATCATCCTTCAAGGCCTGCATTTGCTCTTTCATCTCCTCATTTGCTTCTCTGATCATTTTGATTATGTACATTCTGAACTCCCTTTCTGATGTTTCTTCTGCCATGCTGTCATTGGATATTATTGTTATACCATCCAGGTTTGTTTGGGACATTTTCTTCCCTTGTTTTCTCATCTTCTTCAGGTATCTACCCCTCTAGTAGTGAAACTCTGGGATATTGCAGATTTCCTCTATTGACTTATATTGTCTCTGTAGATTTCCAATAACTCACCTCTTAGTGTTCAGTAGCCTGAAGTCTTGGAGGAACTTGATAATGCAGTGCTCCATTAGGAAGCTGGCCTTCTATGGGTGGCAGCCTTCAGGTAGGATTTATTCCCTGATGGTTCTGAGTTGGTCCCAAGTCTCTTAATACCTCCTCTTTTGGCTCCTGGGTCTTGTCAAAGGTTTGCTAGCCTCCTGTAGGTGTCTCAGGAAGGGGGTTGCCCTTCCAGTGATGATGGCCATGCCCTCAGGAGTAATTCAATATTTCTGCACCAGCCTATAAAGAAGCCTCTGGCTAACTCCATGATGGTGACAAACCTCGGCATGGTAGTCAGGCAGGGTTGTTCAGAGGTGACATCTGTATTTGGCCTGGTGTGTGGGCGGGTTATCTACCTGCTGTCCTACTCTGCAAGACAGGTGAGTTGGGTTCCTGCCTGCTACCTCTGCTATGCAAGTGGCCTGACTCACCCATCAACTGGCTCTGCAACTACAACCAACCAGTGATGTCACTGACCTTGGTGCAGGAGTCAGGTGCAGTCACTCAGTTATGATCTCTGTCCTTGTCCTGCTTGCTGGGTGGGTTATCTGCCCACCACTTACCTCTGCAATGTAAGCAGCCTGGCTCACCCCCCTGCTCACTCCAGGACTGCCACCAATCAGTGATGGCACTGACCTAGGTGCAGGGGTCAGACCTGATGATTATGTTTTGAAAATGAAATTCTAGTGACTTTTGATTTCATAAATTGAATTAAAAACTCAACTTTTTCAGAAATTAATTGACCTTTTATTTGAAGTATCTGATGACATTGATATAAACTGGAATTATTTCATTGTGGAGTTCAGATAACACAGGTATATATTGCTTTTTCTTTCTTTTTTTCTGAGAATCTTACACTTATACATAGTAGTTGGGTTCATTTGGACAAAATCAAATATGCATGGAATTTGATTTATTCTCTTTGGTACATAATGCCCCCAAGCTTTCCCTTTTTCTCTCTCCCTCTGTTCTCTTTCCTTGACTCTCTTAAACTTCCTTTCACTTGTTTATTGGACATATACTGCTTATTAATTCACATTTGATGGGACATAAAGAAACAAAAAGATGAAAATAGAGTATAATGCATATTGAAAATCTATCTTATATTTAGTTCAAAAGATGACCTTTAAACATATTACTATAATTATACTTGCTAAACCATGTATTTGAATGCACATGTTTCATGTGGATCAGTTTTACACTGATTGTTTAACCAACTTGAACTCTTAGATTTCTTGAGTTCAATTGTTTCACCAGCATGGATGGCAAAAGTACGTCAATATTTTGTGGGATTATATTTTCTTTTTTAAAAATATTTTAGTTGTAGGTAGACCAAATTCCTTTCTTTTATTCACTTATTTTTATGTGGTGCTGAGGATCGAACCCAGTGCCTCACCCATACTAGGCAAGCGCTCTACCCCTGAGCTACAAACACAGCCCTGGATTATATTTTCAATATAAATTTCATAAACTATAGAATTTCAGAACTCATTTTTTCCAACAAGTATGTACTTTTTCTGAGTTTTTGCTGTTGATCAAAAAACTGTAATCAAACTACAAAGACAAAAGCATGACCATCCAGTAAATATTGAAATGTAGATTTGAGCAACAACAGGCATAGGCAATCACTGTAACAAACATCCATACAGATATGTTCTACTGAAATACTGCTTATCTGCTACATAATGCATGTGTTTCAAATATAGTTAATAAAAATTGTTAGCATTTCCCATTAACCATGATGGTTTTCATTATCTTTTAAGTTTCATTATCAATGATGGCCCACTAGATATTGATGAAGTTGTTTGCCAGGATGACCAGATAGAAAAGCATACTTAATTTTTTTGAAAGCAATCTTTAAAGATGTCCAAGGGGTGGAGGATAGAAATGAATCTCCATGCAAGGTTTAATTTGGGAAATAACAAAGAATATGATTTCAACCTGCAGCTAGTTCCAGGCCAGGGTGAATTTTGTATGTCCAAGGAGCAAAGGAATGTTTGAGGTTCCATTGGAAAAATAAAAAGCTAAAGTGTTTTGTAAAAAAAAAAAATCATTGGCATTTTAAGAGTTGAGTGATAGTGAGCTCTGATTGTTAAATGGCTACAGTTTGTAGGTATTAATTGTTAGAGCAAAAATAATTAAATCTTAGAGTAAGAGCTAACTGTTTGTTAGAATTGGGCTTGCAAGATGGCATGTCAGGCCAATGTTTTAATATAAGTGGTAAGTTGTCTGCTGGTTACTGTTACAAGGAGACGTCGCACAGAGCCCTATCTTCATGGCCTTCCCCTGCTTTTTTTTCAGGACTTCAAATAGGCAAATCTATGGTGAATGACAACCTTCACCAAGACATTAGTTTTTGAGTTTAGGAAATAACCAGAAAATAAGAACTAAATTTTTAGTTAGATTTCAGAATTAAATACGTGAAAGAAATCAGTTTATTGAGCTAGGTTAGGTTCTTATCTAATGCTATAGAGGAAATGGCAGAAGATGAAAGTGAAAGAAAAATATGCCAAAATCATCCTGTTAATTAGACCATTGATAATGATTTTGTAAGATGATAATAAATTAGAATCATGATTTATAAGCAATATGGGTTTGAAGACATGAAGTTTAACCTGTCAATTGCCCAGGAAATTTAATATTGGTTATCAATGTTATTGAGAACATCTTCACCATAGAACCACATTTGAAATTATCACTTTGTTAGAGTGTTGTTGATTATTCTCATATAACAAATAAGTTTCATTATCTCCCAAACTCAAAAATCATGTGCAGATTGAAATTCCCCAAAAGAGGAAAACTCAGGATATGATTCTGAAATATTCAGAATAAGTATCTGGATTGATTGCCCAATACAGTAAAAGTTAAATATCTCTGTAATTCAGTTGCATTTATTGAGTCTATTCAATAAATCTAATCTGATATCACAGTCATATGATAGTCTTAATCCATAATGAAAAGACTAAAAATGCTAAATATATTTAAAGGTAGAAAACACATCAGAATAAGGATAGTTGGAATTCCATGAGGGAGGTGTAAAAGTGGAACACTAGGAATTTGAAGGTCACTTTGCCATTTTAACATAGCATTAACATGCCATTAATAACAGACACAGTTATTAGTAGTGTAAAGAGTTTTTTCAAAACAGAAATAGTTTCAAACTCCATTGTATATTACTACAAATAATTTAGAAAGTGATTAATGAGATTATAATTTTAATGGAGTTTATCTTAAAACAATTTGTGTCACTATTGCTGGAAAGGATCAAGCTTTAATTAGATTCAGAAAAAATTCACAGTGCAAAAAAAGAACAGGTCCATTTTCAGATACTCAGACCTTTCTCTGCCTGGTTCACCTCCACACTTGACTATTGCTCAATCTGTTTTTTTTTTTTTCTGTAAATTTTATGTGATTGTAGATGCACACACAGTATGCCTTTATTATTTTTATTTTTATGTGGTCTTCAATACTTTCCTGTTCATTTCCCTCCTCCCTACCCTGTTCCCTTTCCTCTACTCCAGTTCTGTTTCTTCCATTTATAAGTAGTTTTGTTATAAATTAGTACTCTATGTATTTATATAAAGATAAAATTAATTGTGATTTTTTTAATAATTACATAGGAAAATATAATCAGATTCATTTCCCCATTCTTCCCTTTTCTTGTCCTTCCTCCCTCCCTCTTGATCTCCTCCTTCTACTTCACTGATTTCTACTTTCATGGGGTTCTCCCCACTCCCCACTTTTTATTTTTTCTTTATTTCTCTCACCCACCTATTATTTTGGTCTAGTTTCCACATATGGGAGAAGATATTAGACACTTGAATTCCTGGATCTGAACTATTACAGATGGCATGATATTCCATTCATTTTCCAGCAAGTACCATAATTTCATTCTTTTATAAGTCTGAGTAAAACTCCATTGTGTATATACACCACATAGTCATTATTCATTCATCTGTTGATCGCATACAGTCTGGTCCCTCAGTTTGGTTATTATGAATTATGCTGCAATAAATATTGATGTGTCTGTGTCACTCTACTGTGCTGATTTTAGGTCTTTTGGATACAAATCAAGAAGTGGGATAGCTGGGTAATATGGTGGTTCTATTTCTAGATTTTGAGGAATCCCCATAAAGATTTCCAGAGTGGACGTACTAATTGGAAGTTCCACCAACAATGACCAAGTGCTCCTTTTTCCTCACATTCCTTCCAACATTTATTATTTGCATTCTCCAAGGGCACTCTGTCACGAGTTTCAAACTTAATTTTATGTACAAGATTCTTCATCTTAGGTTTTTGTGGGTATCTTTTTGTTTTGTTGTTTGTTGTTTTTATGGTGCTAGGAATGGAAACCAGGGACACTCTACCATAAGCCTCAACACCAGTCCTTTTTATTACTTTTTAATTTAAAACAGAGACTTGTTAAAATGTTTGATGCTGGCCTCAAGCTTGTGATCCTCCTGTATCAGACTCCTAAGTATCTATGATTATTTGTGTGCTGCACTGTATCTGCCCTCACTGTATCTCAATTTTTGACTACTAAAATAAATCAATAAATATCTACAATTTTCCTATCAGAATTCATTGAGACTGTATGAGCCAATGACTTTTTTCTCATCAAGTAGGTATTTCTATTATATAAGAAGTAAATTATTTATTCAGAACTATTCAGACAAGGTATGGTGGTTTATTATGCCCTATGTGAACTTAATTTCTTTTAGCCTCCATTATACCTTCCTTTGCTTGTGAAATTTCTCCTCATTCTTGCAAATATGACTTCTGTATTTTTAGATATTATACCTGTGTTCCAAGCAATAAGAGAGGAAAGAGGAAATGCAGGAGTCAAAATTTACAAGTGTATTCTAATGAATTTACCAACTTCACCACTCCCAAGCAAAAAGCATGAGGTATATTTTGGCATAAACATTCAGATTAAGAGCCAGGTAGATCACAGAGAATAATAATTGGACAACAATTTGAAGAGTTAAAAACAACCTTAAGACTTACCACTGCTGAGATTCAGAAGACTAAATAGTGAGTAGAGCATTTCACATTATCTGAAATCAGAAATTAGGCAAATAAATAGAAGTAAAGTTAAACAAACCTAGGTATATTGACACCAGAGTTCAAAGTATATAAGAATGCAGTTATTTGGAAATGAAATAAATAAAGCATGCACCTAGTTATGTTTGTGACTAAGGAAATTGAAATATTGTATATTAAATATAATTTCAAATTTTATTTTGTGCATTGAAAATGGAAAATAAATGTATGTGGTTCACAATTGTTTGTAAGGAGAAGTGATAACTTCAAAATACTTGATACATTCTTTTTTGCTAGTAAGAATATTACTATAAACATGTATTTTTATCATGACTGGAGTGTTTCAGAATTACAGTATCAATATCAGACAGTGCTCAAGCTCACTATTTCTAAAGATGTCAGGTTTTAGAGATGTTTTAGATTTATGGGAAAATTGAGAGTAAGGTACAGAGATTTCTTGTTTATCTCCTACATCCCAATGTGCATAAGCTTCCCCATTATTAACATCCTCCACCATAGTGGTGCAGTCTTTATAATTAATGACCCTACATAGACACATCAAAATCATTCAAAGGTCATAATTTATGTTAGGAATCTCCCTTGGTATGCATTCTATACAAGTATACTTTTAAAGAAAGCATAGGTTTTTTTGACAGGGTGCTATGATGAAGAGATCTCATCTGTATAAGTGGTATGAATATTTAATTTACTCTTACTAGTCTCTTGAGCCACATGATATTTCATCCTAATGCAAAGATAATATGAATATATATGGACAAGAATGTTAAAATTAATTGGCCAAAACAAAAAATCCCAAGATATTTAAAGCATATGAAATTGTATATGTTCTAAAATTACTATGAATGTATGCACATATGTACACATACATATATATTTTTAAAAGGAATAATTAAACTTTTATTTAAATTAAGTAGTTCATTGAAACTCCCAGAAAAGTTTCAACTTCATAAGCACTTCATAAGATGTAGTTCACTTATAAAGAAAAACATCAATTTTCCTAAACAACAAAAACATGTAATAAATTGTTAATACTTTAGTTAGAAACTGCCATTTCATAAGTTACTAGTTCTTAAAATTTGTTGGTCAAGACCCTTTTTAAAAAAATTAGTTTTAGATGGACACAATACTTTTATTTATTTATTTATTTAACGTGGTGCTGAGGATTGAAACCAGTGCCTCACACATGCTAGGCAAGTGCTTTCTCACTGAGCTACAATCCAAGCCCCAGTCAAGATTGTCTGACAATAATATTTTATGCAAAATTCCAATGTAGAAAGTGTAAGAAAACTGCTCTAACTGAAACAGAAATCTCTGGAACTCTGCTCCCTGTCTCCTGGTCCAACCCAATTAAGGCTTCAGAGGCAACTACAAGTTTCCTTAAAGCATTATATTAAAAAGGCCATGAGTATACCTGTATTTCATATTAAACAATTTTATTACAGAACTTAATCCCATTAACTCACTTAAAAAAAAAACACAAACATGAGAAAAGATAAACAAATCCAAGGCTCACTAGCCTTTGGAGAATAGGAGGAAACCTTGGACAGAGAACCCACATTTTTCTTTATGCCTGATGTCTCTGTGTCCCTGTTCAGTCCAGGCTTCCACTTTCTGTCACCTCTGACAAGGGGAGGAAACTGACTAGAAGAGTCATGGACCAGAAGGTCACAACCAACAATAAGGATATCTGATGCAAACGGCTTGTACATTCTAGTCTGTAACTCTGAGAAAGAAATTGGATATGCACTGTCAAATACCTACTGCTAAGTTTTACTGCCCTTTGATACTGGTTATGATCTTTCACTATAGCTTCTGTTTATCCCAGAACACAAACCCTCAAATCCATGTGCAGTTTCCATGTTGAAGTATAAAGTTGTTTGAGAACCACCTCAGTGGCTGTAGTGTGCATAAACTGTTGTGTGTACTGGGTGTCACACCCTGGGACAAGCAGGTCCAGTGGCAGCCCAATGCAAGGGGCACACATGAACAACATTCCACTGCTAAATTTCTTCCTGTTCTATTTGGGCACTGCCCCACATTCAAGGTAGAAATCTTGAGTGCCGTCCCCCCACCTCCCAACCCCGATCCCCCCCAAATGAAGTCATGCTCTCATGGAACAGAGATCCAAATCTTCACCATCAATTAAACAGAGCTTTCCAAGGTGCCAGGAATATTCTTAGAAGTGTCCTGGGATGGGGCTGTCAGGGCTTGGCTCTCTGACTCAGAAGGGAGCTCAGCACAGCTTCTTTTTTCTGGGCCTCCAGGAACTTATAAATCACTCCTCTGATCTGTGGCCTGAAGCTGTGGTTGATTTTTGGATTCATTTACTGAGAAACAATCCTGTCTACTCCTGCTTCCAGCATCCCAGACTTTCTTGAACCACGCTCTGCCTCAGCCTGTTTCATAACTGGTTCTTGTTCATTGCAGGATTCCATTTCTGCTTGTCCAGATGTGTCCATACAAAATCATCTTTTTGCAGACTGCTGTGTCTGCCTTGGGTCCCTAGGGGGCACAGGCCAAGCAGGAAGCGGCCACATCCTGCGTGACTTTGCAGGCGGGAGGGTGTGGCGAGTTTGAAAATAGTTGAGCGCCAGAGGCGGACCTGGGTGCGGGAGCCACCTCTTCCGGCCATTCAGCGATTGGCGGCATAAGGCAGCCTGTTCCTGGGGACTGTGCGTGGTGATGGCGATGTTACAGGCCAGAACCTGCATGGGGGGCGGGCGCTTTTTGTTTTCAGCGCGGGCCTCGGTCACAAGTGATGAGGGTGGCGTGGGAAGGGTTTGTTCCCGACAACTTCCCCAGGCATTTCTCCAGCTTGGGATGCCACCTGTCAGCCCCGCGCCTCTCCCGGCTGACCCAGTTTGTTCCTGCCTAATCGTGCGACCCTGGCACTCGACTCTCCATGCTCGGCAGTGGCGCGGCGTCCCCTGAACCAGTGGGCACCAGATGGCTACAGGCAAATGCTTCGGCGACCCGGGCGCCGACCTCCTAGGGCCTCGTTAGGCGCCGGAGAACCTGGGCCCCAGCATGAGGCAGCAGGCGGCAAAGTTCGGCCCAGTTGATCAGGGATGGTGGGCGCTGCTAGGGCTCCAGTTGTATCAGTTCTGGTCGCTGCCGCAAGGTAGGTGGGCGCTGGGCGCTGCGGGGGCGATGGAAGGGTGCGGCCTCGGGTGGGCACCTGCCAGGTGGTTTACAGTGGGCGAGGACTGGGTAGGCTCCAGCTTCAAGCCCTGTCCCAGGGGCTCAGCATCGTGAACTTTGCAAGGGGAAACTCCTGGGTGTCTGACTTCCCTTCTGAGTCACCGGATTGGGACTGGGCTTTGCTATGTCTGGAGGCAGTGAATGGGTTACTGCGGTGTGCCTTTAATCCATGCAGGAATTGGAGGAGAGGAAAACTGAGATGTAGAGGGAAAATGCTGGGAAAAACACCTGGCATGCACAGGGTTGTTTTGAGTATTAAATGGACAATACCCTTTCCAAATATGTAAGGAGGACTTTCAAATGGCAATCGTTATTAGAGTCTTACAGAAAGATAAGAATGAGACTTGACATTTAGACTACTGAGGAAGAGGGAGAAAATCAGTATAGGGCAAAGCAAAGTCAGAACAAGAAGGCAAGAGGAAGAATCATGTCATTTTTGCATGTAGGGATAAAGGAGCTTTGTAATGTACCTGTTGTAACTAGGAATGTAGCTGAGTGACAGAGTGCCTGCCTAGCATGTGCAAATCCTGTATTCAATACCCACTACTGCAAAAACAAAAACAAAAAAACGAACAGAAAACATGTTGGTTGACACTGTCAACTACTAGAATCAGTTGGGCAGTTGTGTAGAGGATTGGTTTGTGGGAAAGGAGATTAGAAGCTGTACTAAAGTGATAGCAAGGCAGCTGAAACAAGAGTAGAGTACAAGTGAAAGCCCCAACAGCAGGAGAGGACTTAGGGATTTCCATTTGGCAAAATGGACTGTGTGCATATGGAGAATAAAGGAAAGAATGATGTTGGAGATAATTCCTAGGTTTGTGGCTTGGAAAACCCTTGAAACTAATTATAGAAATACTTGTTTTTACTTTAAGATGAAGATTTTGAAATGGCTGTCAAGAAACTTAATGGAAAACTCTATCTGAATGACTCAGAAAAACAGACCATTAGAAGAAAATCTAGCAGGTGTGTTAAGTTTAAAGGACTAAATAGATTTTTTTAAACAAATCATCTGTTTGAAGGGAACCTCCTGATCTGATAACCAAGAATAATTGATTTTATTTATTTAACATAATCTTGTTCCTGGTGATTTAAAATATTTCAAAAATAATGCTACTTGGAAAACGTGGTTCTCTTAGTGATCTTTGTTCCCATTAGTATTCATAGGTCTTGTTATGTGGGTTTTGGATTACCTTGAGGTCCAGTGAAAAGCTGATCATTGTTGTAGAGTAGTTGGACTTCATCTAATTTTATCTTTTCTTTAGGTTGTGTTGTTTGGATTTTTCAGATAATGAGAAAGAATGTGTTATTGTCTGGGAAAAGAAGCCTACAGTTGAAGAGAAAGCAAAACCAGATTCAGTAAAGATCCCACCTACATTTTTTGTGGAGTCTGCAGTGATACTGATGAGGACAATGGAAATGGGGAACACTTTCAGTCAGAGCTTCAAAAAATTCAGGAAACTCAGGTAAGAACATCTTCTTTGTTTTCCTTTTGATTCCATCAACTTTGTTGATGTAGTAAACAGTAGAATGTTCTTAGCAAATGGTAATGATGGGTGTGGCTAGCAGATAGAGTGAATCTAAGTAAGTGGAGAGGCATATTATTTATGAATTGGTACACTCAAAATAGGATATTAAATTTTCCAAAATTGAGCTATAGATTTAGGGTGCAGTGCCAGTTCAAAATTCACCAGGATACTTTGAAGATATAAATAAGCTAATTCTTAAAATTTCTATGGAAAGTACAATTATATGTTTGTTATTATTGATGACTGAGACATATATCAACCAGAGTTTTGAGTTTTGACCTAAAATGGATATTCAAATTTGTCCATTTTTTTTTACTCCATCTATTGTTGCAATCATGGAACTTTTTGTGAAATCTATGAAGGATATTGATTTTTGAATGTTCAGGAAACCAACATTGCTTTCCTGGAATAAGCCTCAATTATAAAATATTAATTATAAATTTTATATGCATTCAGGTTTGAGTAAATTTTGTTACTACTTTTGGATTTATATTTATCAGGGGTATTGGTCAGTAGTTTTTTCTGATAATATCTTTAGTTTCCATATAAGAGTTAATACTGGTATCATGAAATGAATCGAAAAATATTTCTGGTACTGTGGTTTTCTGAAAGAGATTGTGTTATTTGTAGTCATTTCTCCTTGAATGATCAGCAGTTTTCACTAGAGGAATCATATGAGATGAGGTTTTATGAAGACATTTTTAAAAATATAGTAAATGAATAGAGAACTGTAGGATATCTGTTCAGGTTATCTAATAGTTCTTGAGTGAATTTTTATAATTTGTGTCTTTCAAGGAATTGGTGTCAAATTTGTGTGCATAGAGCTGTTCCTTTAAATCTCTTTTTAGTCTTTTAATGTTTGTAAGTTCAGTATAGACATATCCTGTTTTCTGTCTTCTTGCTCTTTCTTGGTTAATCTGGTTAGAGGTTCATCAATTTCATGAGTACTTTTCCACTTCCACCAGGAGAAATAGATTTTGCCTTCATTGATATTCAGTCTGTTGTCTGTGTCAAATTTCATTGATTTCTGTTCTTTATTATTTACTTCTTGCCTTGGGATTATTATGCATTTTTTTTTGTACAAGGGTTTGAACCCAGGGTACTTAATCACTGAGGCATATCCTCAGCCCTTTGTTTTTTTAATTTAAGTTTAATTTATTTATTTGTTACCAGGGATGGTACCTAGGGGCAGTTAACCACTAAGCTACATCCCCAGACCTTTTCATTTTTTGTTTAGAGACAGGGTCTTACTAAAGCTGAGGCTGGCATTGAACTTGTGATCCTCTTTCCTCAGCCTCCCAAACTGCCAGGATTGCAGGCATGTGCCACTGTGCCCAGCTATTTCTAGTTTCTTAAAGTAGAAGCTTAAATTAAGACCATTTTTTAACCTTTATTTAATTAATTAATTAATTAATTAAATGTGTTGCTGAGGATTAAACCCAGTGCCTTACTGTGCTAGGCAAGTGCTCTACCACAGAGTTACAACCCAAGGCCACATTGTTCATTTTTATAAAAGTATTTAATGCAAGAATTTCCCTGTAAACCTTGTTTAGCTGCACCCACGAGTTCGATGAGATCTTTTTGCTTTTATTGTCCTTGCCATTCTTCTTGACCTGTGCATTAGTTAAAAATACTTGGTTATTTTCTACATATCATTGCTGTTGATCGCTACTTTATAGTTCATAAATATTTGAATAATTTTAGTTGTTTGAGTTTAGTGAGATCTGTTTTCGTGATTGTTTCATATGCACTTGATAAGAATTTTGTAGTCTGCTGTATTTGTGTGTGGAATATTATATAAATGTTAATTAGGTCAAATTAGTTGATACTGTTATTTGGGTCTTACATATCTTTGATAATTTTTTTGTCTGCTTATTCTGTCATTTACTAAGAATGTTATCAAGCATAATTGTGACTGCCTGCCTTTCATCAGATTTCACTTCTTATACTTTTTTTAGTATATTTTTAGTTGTTAATGGACCTTTATTTTATTTATATGCAGTGCTAGGAATTGGATCCAGTGCCTCACACATGCTAGGCAAGCACTCGACCACTAAGTTAAACCCCAGCCCTCATACTTTGTTGATCTCTTGATTTAACTTTGTTTATTTTTCAAAACTCTGTATTTTTTCTGTTCTATTCTTTTATTTCCTTCCTCCTGCTTACTTTGGATTTAGTTTGCTCTTTTTCTAACTTCTTAAGATGTGAAGATTATTGGCCTATGATCTTTGTTTTTTAACATTTACAGGTTTATATTTTTCTCTAAGCATTGCTCTAGCTGCATTAGGTAAGTTTGGTAATTTTTGTTTTTTAATATATTTTTTATTTTTCAATTTTTTTGCAGTGCTGGGGATCAAACCTAGGACTTGCGTGCAAGACAAGCACGCTACCAACTGAACTATATCCCAAGCCCTGTTTTCTGTTTTTTAGCCTGTTAAAACAGTAAAGTTTGGTTTGCAATTACTGTTATAAAATGCATCTTTATAAATTATGACTTATGAAATGCCAGGGAAAGGAGTTACCAAAAAATTTTTTTTTGCTTATAATTATTACTTACATACTTTGTAGCTCTATGTTGATTCAAGTTACCATCTACATTGTATGTCCTCTCAATTCCATCTACTGGACTCATTTAGTACTTATATAGTCCTTCTTATAGGACAGGTCTGCTAGCAAGTTTTTTCAGTTTCTGTTTATCTGGGATACCTTAATTTCTCTTTTATTCTAAATGGTAGTTTTGCTCTATATAAAACTCTTGGTTGATATTCTTTCATCATTTTGAATATGTAATCCCACTGTTTTTCTTTTTTTAGTTGTAGGTAGACATAGCTTTATTTATTTTTTAAATGTGGTGCTGAGGATCAAACCCAGTGCCTCACATGTGCTAGGCAAGGACTGTACCACTGAGTCACAACCTCAACCCTATCCCAGTTTTCTGACTCTGATTTCTGTAAGGGCATTGCTATTAATTCTTTAAATATTTTTTTAGTTGTTGATGGATCTTTATTTTATTTATTTATATGTGGTTCTGAGAATCAAACCCAGTGCCTCTCAAATGCTAGGCAAGCACTCTCTCACTGAGCTACAACACTAGTGCTTCTATTAATCTTACTGAGCATCCTTTTTATGGAATGAGCTTTCTTCTTTCAAGAAAGTTCTCTTAATATTTAGCCTTTGATAGTTCATCTGTGATGAATTTAAGTGTGTATCTTTTTTATTGTATTCATATTGGAGTTCATAAAGACATTTTGGACATTTTTGAACATTACTCAAATATTCTATCCTTTTCTCTCCTTCTGGGTTTCCCATTATGCATACGTTGGTATGGTTGATGGTTTCATTTAGGTGTTTGAAACCTTTTTGAGTTTTATTCACTGGTTTTTTTCTTTAGATTTCTCAGCCTAGATAATCTCAATTTGTTTATCTCTAGCTTATTGATTTCTTTTGCCAGTCAGATCTACTGTTGACCCTTGGAGTGAATTTGCTTTACTTTATGGAGCAGATTTAGGTTTATAGGAAGGTACCAGAGATATCCGTGTATCTCCTGCCCTCAACATAGACATGTTCTTCCTCATTAACATCCTGTACTATGGGGGCATATTTGTTACAATCCTAAAACCTGTGTTCATGCATCACCACCCAAAGTTTAAAGTTTACACTAAAGTTTACCCCTTGTTTTGTACTTTCTATGAGTTTGGACAAATAAAGAATGCTGTGTATACCATTATAATGTCCTACTATGTGATTTCACTGTCCTAAAAATCCTCCTTATATCCCTGATCCCCATCCCTATCTGCCACTGATCACATGGTTGGGCTATGATTTTAGTATCTTTTAGTTATCAATGGACTTTTATTTATTTTTATGCAGTGCTGAGAATTGAACCCATTGCCTCACAGTGCTCTACCACTGAGCTACAAACCCAGCCCCTCTTTGTTTAATTTCTAGGGTTGGTTAAGAAGTTGATTTTGATCATCTTTGTTAATGTTTTTCTTGTTTTTACAAAGGGCAGTATTTATAATAGCCCTCTCTCTACCATTTCAGAAATGAAAAATTGACCCCTTTGTCTTGATCATCCTTCTTTATCCCTCGTTATTTTTCTTGAATCTGCTTTATCTGGTAAGAAAGATTAACTCAATCATATTTTTGTGTTTAAGTATGTGTATTTTTGTGTTATAAACTTTTTTTTAACCACCTATATCATAATGATCTTCCTTGGACTGAATTTTGACAGTTTCTTTAAAAATCTAATTGGATAATGTTTTATTGGTGTTTAAACAATTTACATTTTATTTAATGTAATTGTCATGGTTAAAGTTTTATCATTTTTTTAGTTGCAAGTATTCCTTTTATTTTTCATTACTGTTTCATTTTTTAAAAAAATTATTTCAGTATTCTTCAGAATTCTTCTACATTTTATTGTTCTACCATTGTTGTGGTACTAGGGATTTAAAAAAGAGCTTTTGTGGCCTAGGAAGGGGCTCTATCACAGAACTATATCACTGTTTCTTTTTAAACTTTTATTTTGAAACTGGGACCTGCTAAATTACCTAGGCAATCCTACCTCAACTTTCTGAGTCATTTAGGGATTACAGGTGTGTGACACCATACCCAATTGGCAATTGACTGTTGCATATTCAGTTATTAAATTATAATCTTGTTATTACTTAGCAGTTCCAGGAAGCTGTGTATTCTTTGTGTTTTTTTAATTTTTACATTTGCAATCATATCATCAGTAAACATTGACAGTTTTATTTTTTCCTTTCCAAACTTTATACCGTTTACTTCAGTATATCTTGTGAATTTCTAATATATCTTCTGATATGAGGAAACATTCATACCTTGCTATTGTTCTTAAAGAGAAAGTTAGTCTCTCACTGTTAAATATCATGTTAACTGCATTTTTTGGTAGGTGTTCTTTATCAAATTTAATGTTTCTTATTCATGATTTATGGAGAGTTTTTATTATGGTGTTGGATATTGGCAAATGAATTTTCTGCAACTATTAACATGAGCTGAGGATTATTCTTTCAGCTGTTTTATGGGTACATTGCTGTAATCACTTTTCACATGTTCAACCAGGCTTCAATCCTTGGAGTACACTTTACTTGGTTGTGGTATATAATTCTTTTTATATATTGATTTTTTTCTCCCATATTTTTAAAAATTGGTAAATTAGAGTTTGTGCATAATGGGATTTGTTGTTATATATTCATAGATGCATATAACATATTGATGTAATTTGACCAATTACAATCTCCAGCAAACCCCTCCCCACACCGCCCACTCCTTGAACCCTTTTCTCCAGTGACCTCCCTTTGATTTTTAGAAGATCCCCACACATCCACTTTGTCTTTCTTTCTTTCTTTCTTTCTTTCTTTCTTTCTTTCTTTCTTTCTTTCTTTCTTTCTTTCTTTCGAAGGTAGTGGGTGTCGGGTCTTGCATTTTGAAGAAATGATTCTATCCTTGTTGCCTGGGCGACAAGGAATCAGGCTGTAAGTGGTATGGAGCCACGTGAGTGATAAATCACCCAATATCAAGGCAGGACAAGGGATCCCATTGAAGTCTGACAGCTTGCACTTCCAACCAGGTTCGCTAGGTAGAGCTGTGCTCCATTGGCTGCAACATTCTTGCTGACAGGCAGCTCATCTGGCTCCTGATGCAGGCTATTAGCCCCCACAAATTCCAGTGGAACAAATGGACTGAGGGGTGCTTGAGAGCATGTGGACCAACAAACTTAGCCATGGCACCGGTGGACTTGCTCTCCGACCCCACTCCTTCAGGACTGGGACAACCAGGTTTTCTTCAGAGTCAGAAACTAGCTTAGGGGCCTAGCAGCCACCTGGAGAGATGGGTGGTGAGTTCTCAGGTCAGTAGAGCATGCAGTGCAGCACCATGGATTAGGTAATCATTGATGTAGGACACATCACACTCCATCTGTCGGGTTTCTCCTCCTATCCTATGAAGACTGGAAAGGAGAGATATGGGACACGGGATGTCCATGTTCCTTGTGAATGTTAGTGGCTCCTCTGGTGGCTCATAAAGAGAAGAGGGAGTCATTCACTCAGCATGTTGGAAGGAGGACAGGACGAACCTAACGTGCAAGGAGAGTTGTTCTGTGCAAACTCCAACTGCCAGGCCTCTCCTCCTTGACTGCTGCCTTACAACTAGGCTATACCCAGAAACTTGCCTGCTGAGATCATTCCAGGGTCACATCAAATCAAAACAAGATGCAGAAATGACTTGCCAATCTGTATTCACTAAATGGTTCATCTTCTTGACCAGTCAAATACCACTGTGTCGCAAGGGCCTGTGGGATATTGCCAGGAGTCCTCTAACCAGTCCCAGGATGGAGAAGACCTCAAGATGGGGGATGAATTAACAGCCTGGTGATGGCATGATGAGCACAGTTTCACAGGGCATAACACCAGTTTTGAACTTAGACCGTGCTGAAAGTGGAATGGTTAAGAGATTCCATGCTAAATATTTAAAAGAGGAGAGTAAGGATATTTGGGGTGCCAGAAACGATGAAGAGTGTTGATGTTGGAAAACAATTTTGTAGAAGAGACCCTATGAAACTTGCCATCAATCATGGTCAACCCACAAACTCCATGACATATATTCAGCCTCATCATACACTACAAATACAGGAAGAAGTTATTGCCCGCTCATTCTCTATGCAATCATGAATACTGACCCTCATTCCCCTTTTTAAAACAACAATGCCCTTGCAAATTCCTGTCTCTTTTCTGTTGCTCTGAAGGTTCAGCTGAATATACAAATGATGATTCCTATTTTTTCTGGCACAAGAACTATGAGCATAGGATTTCCCAACATCACAGCACCTTCCCCCATGACCTACAATTTAAGCCAGTTGATCCTGGGATATGTAACACTAATCCCTGCACAGCTTCTCTTGAGGATGTCCATCAGTATTAACAAGAGTCTACAAAATGGTTCCATTTCTCTTGACACTGGAGCTCTTATGATATTGTTTGAGTAGGTTGTAAATGCCCCGTGATCCTCCTGAATGCTATCAATACAGGCTAATATCGATTCAGCCCCAAATCATAACTTTATTCACCAAGAAATCACAGGCAAGACTCTGTAAATCAGAATTGTGTGAGGAGTTCCAGGAACAAGTAAAACTGTCTTTTGTGTTCACCTCTTGGTTTTCCAGTAGACAATGAGATACAAGTGGAAAGTGCTCCAGTATGGAATTCCCATTCATTGGCAGAGAGTATGGCAGTGTGTCCAATAAGACTGGAGAGTGCCAGGTACAAGTGTGGCTGTCACTTTAAATTTTCTGAAACCTGGTGCACAATGCACAGCTGAAGAATGTCTTGAAGAATTATCCTCATAAGCATAACCATGAGAGACCCATGATCTCTGTCCTAAGGAGAGTAGAGTGACTTCATGGAACAAGTACTCTGAAGAAATGCAGGTGATGGTTCAGCACTGCTCTCTTGGAACACACTAGCCAGCTGGAAGGTGTTGGTGGAATTGGGTTGCATGTGAAATTGGTGCTGTTTTACAGTGTTGATTCCTTTTGTAAAGAGAGGAGAAAGAAAAGAAAAAGAGAGATGATGGAAGGTTGGGAGGCTCAGAATTGGTTTTGTTTGTTTGTTATTTCCACAATCCTGCAGTGCTGGGGACTCGAACCTGGGCCTGGAGCATGGGAGGCAGGCACTTCTACGAGATGGGCTATATGGCCTGCCCAGGAAAGGCTTCTCTGAGTTATAACACTTGAACACCTACAGTCTTAATTTGTGAAATTGTATGCAGAGAAGCAATCATGACCAAGCCAAACAATGTCCAAGGAATTCTTATTTCTCCTGCTCACAACAATCCAGCACAGAACTTTTTTGCATGTCAATACAAAAGCCTAGCCCTGTGTCCTGAGGGAAATACTTTTCCCCTCTTCATTAAGGATAAAAATGGAAGTAGCTGATTGATCCATGAGCAGAAAACTATATCAGGGATCCAAGGATGCCAGGAACAGGGGAAGAGGCAGGACTCTGCAGGATTGTGAATATGCTCAATGGGTGATTATGAATGGTGATACTGGGGATCATTCACACATGAACCTAGCCATTACTTTCAAAATCAACTGACACTTACAAATGGTGATACTGGGGATTGTTCACACATGAACCTAGCCATTACTTTCAAAATCAACTGACACTATCCTAAAATGTATTTTTTTCTTATTTTTCCTTTTGACCTTTTCTTTGAAAAATTCTACAAAGCAGAGAGCTGTGCATAATGCACAAGCCAGTTCACGTGCTGGATCTTACCCATATTCTCAGGAATTGTTGAGAAAGAATAAGTTATGCCTCCTGTTCTAAGCCTGTTTCCCTCAGTAAAAGTGCTTCAGCAATTTAGCCAGATGCTGTTGGGAGGAATAAACAGGCAAAGGCATGTGGTGATGGTTCAAATGGTATGGGGTTCCAGAATCAAAACATGGTGGCAAACAGAAAACATTCCTCTTCCAATTTCTATCTTCTCCTCATAATGTTTTCAGTTATTACACTCAGGATTTATTAGAGAGAGATAAGTGGCTAAAGTCATATCCTTGATCCTTCATTCGTTCCATTGCAATCAATTCCAGTCAGAAAAATGTAAAAATTGGTTACCAGTTCTCCTGTAACATAAGAGCCATACATGGTAGAACTCCTGTAATCAAAGGGGAAGGAGCTGGCATTGGTCAGCTAGGTTGTGAAGGGCCCGGGGTTTCAAAACTTCGGTAGGGGAAGGCACATTATTGCACTCCCCAGAGTGTTTGTAAAGCCTTGGGCAACATGATCATTCATGAGTGGGTTCAGTGACATTGTGCTGCACCCCAGATTCCATCTGAGGTCATAGAGGAGGGGAGTGGGAACATAGAAGCATCACAGTTTCCATGGTAACCAGAGACCTTTCAGCTCCTGGTCACTTCAAACCCACATTAAAGACATGCAGTTGCTCAGCTGTGAGGGTAAGAGAATAGATGAAGGGAGGTGGTGCCAGGGTCTTGCATTTTTGAAGAAATGATTCTACCCTTGTTGCCCAGGCAATGAGGATAGAGGCTCTAATAGCTATGGAACCCCATGAGTGATAAATCCCCCCATACACAGGCAGAACAAGGGAACCCATTGTAGACTGAGAGCTCGGAAATCCACCCAAGTGCACTAGGTGGCACTTGCTCCGTTGGCTTCACCATTCTTGTTGACAGGCAGCTCATCTGTCTCCTAAAGCAGGCTATTAGCCCCCACAAATTCCAGTGGAACAAGGTGGGTCTGAGGGGTGCTTCAGAGCACGGGGACAAACAATCTTAGCTACGGCACCAGTGGACTTGCCCTCTGACCCCACTCCTATAGGACTTGAACCACCCAGGTTTTCATCAGAGTCAAGAAACTAGCCTATTGGCCTAGCAGCCACATGGAGAGATGGGTGGTGAGTGCTCAGCTCAGTTGAGCATGCAGTGAAGTGCCATGGTTTAGGTGATCATTGATTTGGGACACATCACCTTCCATCAACTGGGTTTCTCCTCCTATCCTACGAAGTCTGGAAAGGAGATAGATGGAACACCGGATGTCCATGTTCCATGTGAAGGTGATTGGCTCCTCTGGTGCCTCATGAAGAAAGGAGGGAGTCATTCACTCAGCATGTTGGAAAAAGGACAGGACAAACATGATATGCAAGAAGAGTTGTTTTGTGCAAACTCCAACTGCCAGGCCTCTCCACCTTGGCTGCTGCCTTACAACTAGGCTGCACCCAGAAACTTACCTGCTGTGATTTTTCCAGTGTCACAACAAATATAAACAAGATGCAGAAATGACTTGCCAACCTGTATTCACAAAATGGTTCGTCTTCTTGACCAGTCAAATACCTCTCTGTCACAATGGCCTGTGGGATATTGCCAGGAGTCTTTATCCAGGCCCAGGATAGAGCAGACCTCCAACTGGAGGATGATTTAACAGCCTGGTGATGGCATGATGAGCACAGTTTCACACGGCATAATACAAGGTTTAAACATAGACAATGCTGAAAGTGGAATGTTTTAAAGCTTCTAAGATGAATATTCAAAAGAGGAGAATAAGGATATTTGGGGGGCCAGAAAAGCTGAAGGGCATTGATGCTGGAAAACAACTTTGTAGAAGAGACCCTATGAAACTCGCCATAGAACATTGTCAACCCTTAATCTCTATGACATATATTCAGCCTCATCATATGTTAAAAATACAGGAAGCACTTATTTCCTACTAATTCTCTATGCAACCACGAATACCGACCCTCTTTCCCCTTTTTAGAACAACAATGCCCATGCAAATTCCTGTCACTTTTCTGTTGCTCCCAAGGAGCAGCCGAATACACGAATGATGATTCCTATTTTTTCTGGCAGAAGAACCATGAGCATAGGCTTTCCAAACTTCACAGCACCTTCCCCCATGACCTACAATTAAAGCCAATTGATCCTGGGATATGAAACACTAATCCCTGCACTGTATTCCTTGAGGACATCCATCAAAATTAACAAGAGTCTACAAGAGGGCTCCATTCCTCTTGACATTGAAGCTCCAATGATATTGGGTGAGTATGTTGTAAATGCCCCGTGAACCTCCTGAATGCTATCAATACAGGCTAACTTCGATTCAGCCCCAAATCCTAACTTTATTCACCAAGAAATCACAGGCGAGCCTCTGAAAAGCAAAAGTGTGACAGGAGTTGCAGCGACAAGAGTGGATGTCTTTTGTATTCACCTCTTGGATTTCCAGTAGACATTGAAGTACACGTGGAAAGTGCTCTGTTGTGGAAGTTCCCTTCAATGGCAGAGAGTATGGCAGTGTGTCCAAAAACCTGCAGAGTGCCAGGTACAAGTGTGGTTGTCATATTGAATTTCCTGAAATCTGGAGCAAAATGCTCAGCTTAAGAAGGTGCTGAAGAATTATCCTCACAGGCAAAATCATGAGAGACCCCTGATCTCTTTCCTAAGGAGAGTAGAGTGACATCATGGAACCAGTACTCTGAAGAAATGCAGGTGTCTGTTCAGCTCTATTCTCTTGGAGAACATTAGCCTGCTGAAAGGTGTGGGTGGAATTGGATTGCATGTGAAATTGGTGCTGTTTAGAGTGTTGATTCCTTTTGTGATGAGGGGAAAAAAGAAAAGAAAAAGACAGAACGATGGAAGGTTGGGAGGCTCAGAATTGTTTTCATTTTTTGTAATTTTTGCAATCCCACAGTGCTGGGGACTTGAACCTGGTCCTCCAGCATGTGAGGCAGGTACTCTACAAAATGGGCTATATGGGCCTGCCTTGGTTTGGCTTCTCTGAGTTACCACACTTGATCAATTTAAGTCTTCATTTGTGAAATTGTATGTAGAGAAACAATCATGACCAAGCCAAAAATGTCTAAGGATTTCTTAATTCTCCTGTTCACATCAATCCAGCATGGAATTTTTTTGCCTGTCAATACCCAAGCCTAGCCCTGTGTCCTGAGGGAAAGATTTTCCCCTCTTCATTAAGGACGAAAATGGAAGTAGCTGATTGATCCATGAGCAGAAAAATATATCAGGGATCCAAGGAAGCCAGAAACAGAGGCAGATGCAGGACTATGAGGGATTGAGAATATGCTCAATTGGAGAATATGAATGGAGATATTGGGGATCATTCACAAATGAACCCCTAGCCATTATATTCAAAATCAACTGACACTTTCCTAGAAAGTATTATTTTTCTTATTTTTCCTTTTGATCTTTTCTTTGAAAAATTCTGAATACCAGAGATCTGTGCATAATGCACAATCATTTCAGATGCTGAATCTTGCCCATATTATCAGGAATTGGTGAGACAGAATAAGTTGTGCCTCCTGTTCTAAGTCTGTTTCCTTCAGTAAAAGTGCTTCAGCAATTTAGCCAGACACCGTTGGGAGATATAAACAGGCAAAGGCATGTGGTGATGGATCATATGGTCTGGGGTCCCAGAATCAAAACGTGGTGGCAAAAAGAAAACATTCCTCATCCAATATCTATCTTCTCATTATATTTTTAGTTATTACTCTCAAGATTTATTACAGAGTGATAAGTGACTAAAGTCATATCCTGGGTCCTTCATTCATTTTGTTGCAATCAATTCCAGTCAGAAAAACATAAAATTTTGTTACCAGTTCTCCTGTAGCATGAGAGCAATACATGGGAGAACTCCTCAAATCAAAGGGGAAGGAGCAGGCATTGGTCAGCTAGGTTGTGAAGGACCTGGGGTTTTGAAACTCCGGTAGGAGAAATCAATTTATTGCACTCCCAAGAGTGTTTGTAAAGCCTTGGGAAACATGAACTTTCACAAGTAGGTCAAGTGGCATTGTGTCTGCACCTCAGTTTCCCCATGAGGTAATAGAGGAGTGAACTAAGAAAAAGGAAGCATCACGGTTCCCATGGCAACCAGAGACCTGTCAGCTTCTGGCCATTTCAAAACCACATTCAAGACAAGTGGCGGCTCAGCTGTGAGGATAAAAGGATAGATGAATGGAGCGGGTGACTGGGTCTTGAATTTTTGAAGAAACTATTCACTCCTTGTTGCCCAGGCAATGAGGAAACAGGCTGTAAGTGGTATAGAGTCCCATGAGCCATAAATACCCCCATATCTAGGCAGGACAAGGGATTCCATTGAAGTCTAAGAGCTCACAATTCAACCCAGGTCCACTAATTGGCACTGTACTCCGTGGGCCACACCGTTCTTGCTGACAGGCAGCTCATCTGTCTCCTGACAGAGGCTATTAGCCCCCACAAATTCCAGTGGAACAAGCTGAGACCCAGGGGTGCTTGAGAGCACGTGGGCCAACAATCAAAGCAATGGCACTGCTGGATTTGTCTACCACCCCACTCCTTCGAGACTGGGAAAACCCAGGTTTTCTTCAGAGTCAGGAAACTAGCCTAGGGGCCTAGCAGCTGCATGGACAGATAGGTTGTGAGTGCTCAGCTCAGAAGAGCATGCAGTGCATCACCATGATTTAGGTGATCAGTGATTTGGGACACATCACTTTCCATCTGTCGGGTTTCTCCTTCTATCCTACAAAGTCTGGAAAGGAGACAGATGGAACCTGGGATGTCCATGTTCCATGTGAAGGTGAGTGACTCCTCTGGTGGCTAATGCAGAGAAGAGGGAGTCATTCACTCAGCATGTTGGAAAAAGGACAGGATGAACCTGATATGCCAGGAGAGTTGTTCTGTGCTCACTCCAACTGCTGGGCACCACCTCCTTGGCTGCTGCCTTACAACTAGGCTGCACCCATAAACTCACTTGCTGGGATTTTTACAGGGTCACATCAAATCTAAACAAGATGCAGAAATGACTTGCCAATCTGTATTCACTAAATGGTTCATCTTTTTCACCAGACAAATGCCACTCTGTAGCACGGGCCTGTGAGATATTGCCAGGAGTCCTCTAACCAGCCCCAGGATGGAGCAGACCTCAAGATGGGGGATGAATTAACAGCCTGGTGATGGCATGATGAGCACAGTTTCACAGGGCATAACACCAGTTTTGAACATAGACCGTGCTGAAAGTGGAATGGTTAAGAGATTCCAAACTAAATATTTAAAAGAGGAGAGTAAGGATATTTGGTGGGTCAGAAAAGCTGAAGGGTGTGGATGCTGGAAACAACTTTGGAGAAGAGACCCTATGAAGCTCACCATCAAACATGGTTAACCCACAAACTCCACAATATATATTCAGCCTCAACATATGCTAAAAATACAGGAAGTATTTATTGACCCCTCATTCTCTATGTAACCATGAATACCGACCTCATTCCCCTTTTTAGAACAACAATGCCCTTGCAAATTACTGTCTCTTTTCTGTTGCTCCAAAGGTTCAGCTGCATATACGAATGACAATTCCTATTTTTTCTGGCACAAGAACCATGAGCATAGGCTTTCCCAACTTCACAGCACTGTGCATCATGACCTACAATTTAAGCCAGTTGATCCTGGGATATGCAACACTAATCCCTGCACTGCTTCTCTTGAGGATGTCCATCAATATTAACAAGAGTCTACAAAAGGGCACCATTCCTCTTGACACTGTAGCTCTAGTGATATTGGGTGTATAGAACTCTAAACAAGATGCAGAAATGACTTGCCAATCTGTATTCACTAATGGTTCATCTTTTTCACCAGACAAATGCCACTCTGTAGCACGGACCTGTGAGATATTGCCAGGAGTCCTCTAACCAGTCCCAGGATGGAGCAGACCTCAAGATGGGAGATGAATTAACAGCCTCCTGAATACTATCAACACAGGCTAACTTGGATTCTGCCCCAAATCCTATCTTTATTCACAAAGAAATCACAGGCAAGCCTCTGCAAAGCAAAAGTGTGAGAGGAGTTCCAGGGAGAAGAATGAATGTCTTTTTTGTTCACCTCTTGGTTTTCATAGACATTGAGGTACACGTGGAAAGTGCTCCGTTTGGAAGTCCCCTTCATTGACAGAGAGTATGGCAGTGTCCAAGAAGCCTGCAGAGTGCCAGGTACAAGTGCGGTTATCATTTTGAATTTCCTGAACCCTGGTGCACAATGCACAGCTGAAGAAGATGCTGAAGAATTATCCTCATATGCATACTCATGAGAGACCCTGCAATCTCTCTCCTAATGAGAGTAGAGTGACTTCATGGAACAAGTACTCTGAAGAAATGCAGGTGACTGTTGAGTACTTCTCTCTTGGAGCACAGTAGCCTGCTGAAAGGTGTTGGTGGAATTGGGTTGCATGTGAAATTGGTGCTGTTTTAGAGTGTTGATTCCTTTTGTGACAAGAGGAGAAAAGAAAAGAAAAAGAGATGATGGAAGGTTGGGAGACTCAGAATTGGTTTTGATTCTTTGTCATGTCCACAATCCCACAGTTCTGGGGACTAGAACCAAGGCCTCAATCATGTGAGGCAGGCACTGTACAGAGGTAATATATGGTCTGCACTGGAAAGGCTTCTCTGAGTTAACACTTGATCACCTTCAGTCTTAATTTGTGAAATTGTATGCAGAGAAGCAATCATGTCCCAGTCAAACAATGTCCAAGGAATTCTTAATTCTCCTCTTCACAACAATCCAGGAAGGAACTTTTTTGTATGTCAATACCCAAGCCTAGCCCTGTGTCCTGAGGGAAAGATTTTACCTTCTTCATTAAGTATGAAAATGGAAGTAGCTTATTGATCCATGAGCAAAAAAATATATCAGGGATCCAAGGATGCCAGGAACAGGGGCAGATCAGGACTATGTGGGATTGAGAATATGCTCAATTGGTGAATACGAATGGAAATATTGGGGATCATTCACACTTGAATCCCTAGAGATTACATTCAAAATCAACTGACACTTTCCTAGAAAGTATTTTTTTTCATTATTTTTCCTTTTGACATTTTCTTTGAAAAATTCTAAAAAGCAGAATGGTCTGCATAATGCACAAGCCAGTTCAGGTGCTGGATCTTGCCCAACATCTCAGGAGATGGTGAGGCAGAGGGAGTTGTGCCTCCTGTTCTAAGCCTGTTTCCCTCAATAAAAGCTTCAGCAATTTAGCCAGACACCAGTTGGGAGATATAAACAAGCAAAGGCATGTGGAGATGGCTCGTATGATCTGTGGTCCAGAATCAAAAAGTGGTGAGAATAAGAATACATTCCTCAACCAAATTCTATCTTCTCTTTGCTATGTTTTCAGTTATTAATCTCAAGATGTATTAGAGAGAGATAAGTGGCTAAAGTCATATCCTTGATCCTTCATTCATTTCATTGCAATCAATTCCAGTCAGAAAAATGAAAAAAATTGGTTACCAGTTCTCCTGTGACATGGAGCCATATATGGGAGATCTCCTCTAATCCAAGGGGAAGGAGCAGGCATTGGTCAGCTAGGTTGTGAAGGGTGTAGGGTTTCAAAACTCTGGTTGGAGAAGAGAAAGGGTTGCACTCCCCAGAGTGTTTGTAAAACCTTGGGCAACATGAACATTCACGAGTGGGTCCAGTGACATTATGCCTGCACCCCAGATTCCACCAGATGTCATAGAGGAGCAGACTGAGAACAGGGAAGTCGTCACAGGTCCCCATGGCAACCAGAGACCATTCAGCTCCTGGGCACTTCAAACCCACATTGAAGACATGCGGTGGCTCATCTGTGAGGGTAAGAGGATAGATGAAGGGAGCGGGTGACAGGTCTTGCATTTTTGAAGAAATGATTCTATTCTTGTTGTTGCCTGACAAGGAAACAGGTTGTAGGCTGTATGGAGTCCCATGAGCAATAAATCCCCCCATATCCAGGCAGGATAAGGGATCCCACTGAATTCTGAGAGCTCACAATTTCACCCAAGACCACTAGGTGGCACTGTGCTGCATTGGCCTCACAGTTCTTGCTGACAGGCAGCTCAGCTGTTTCCTGATGCAGGCTACTAGCCCCCACAAATTCCAGTGGAACAAGCTGGAAGCGAGTGGTGCTTGAGAGTACGTGGGTCAACAATCTTATCACCAGCACCACTGGATTGGCACTCTGACCATACTCCTCCAGGTCTTGGACAACGCTGGTTTTCTTCAGAGTCAGGAAACTAACCTAGGGGCCTAGCAGTCACCTGGAGAGATGGGTGGTGAGTGCTCAGCTCAGTAGAGCATGCAGTGCAGTGCCATGGTTTAGGTGATCATTGATTTGGACACATCACAATCCATCTCTCAGGTTTCCCCTCCTATCCTATGAAGTCTGGAAAGGAGATAGATGGAACATGGGATGTCCATTTTCCATGTGAAGGTGAGTGACTCCTCTAATGGCTCATGAAGAGAGGAGGGAGTCATTCACTCAGCATGCTGAAAGAAGGACACTAATCCCTGCCCTGCTTCTCTTGAGGACGTCCATCAATATTAACAAGACTCTACAAAAGGGCTCCATTCCTCTTGACACTGGAGCTCCAATGATATTAGGTGAGTAGGTTGTAAATGCCCCGTGATCCTCCTGAATGCTATCAATACAGGCTAACTTCGATTCAGCCCTAAATCCTAACTTTATTCACAAAGAAATCACAGGCAAGTCTCTGCAAAGCAAAAGTGTGAGAGGAGATCCAGGAACTAGGGCGCTGTCTTTTTTGTTCAACTCTTGGTTTTCCAGTAGACATTGAGGTACACGTGGAAATTGCTCCAGGGTGGAAGTTCCCTTCATTGACAGAGAGCACAGCAGTGTGTCCAAGAAGCCTGCAATGTGCCATTTACAAGTGCAGTTGTCATTTTGAATTTCTTGAAACCTGGTGCACAATGCACAGCTGAAGATGGTGCTGAAGAATTATCCTCATAGGCATAATCATGAGAGACCCGTGATCTCTGACCTAAGGAGAGTAGAGTGACTTCATAGAACCAGTACTCTGAAGAAATGCAGGTGACTGTTCAGCACTGCTCTCTTGGAGCACAGTAGCCTGCTGAAAGTTGTTGGTGGAATTGGGTTGCATGTGAAATTGGTGCTGTTTTAGAGTGTTGAATACTTTCGTGACGAGATGAGAAAAGAAAAGAAAAAGAGAGATGATGGAAGGTTGGGAGGCTCAGAATTGGTTTCATTTGTTTGTTATTTCCACAATTCCACAGTGCTGGGGACTCGAACCCGGGCTTCGAGCATGCGAGGCAGGCACTCTACGAGATGGGCTATATGGCCTGCACTGGAATGGCTTCTCTGAGTTACAACACTTGATCACCTTCAGTCTTCATATATGAAATTGTATGTAGAGAAGCAATCATGACCAAGTCAAACAATGTCCAAGGGATTCTTAATTCTCCTCTTCACAACAATCCAGAAAGGATCTTATTTGCATGTCAATACCAAAGCCTGGCCCTGTGTCCTGAGGGAAAGATTTTTCCCCTCTTCATTAAGGATGAAAATGGAAGTAGTTGATTGATCCATGAGCAGAAAAATATATCAGGGATCCAAGAATGCTAGGAACAGGGGCAGATTCAGGATGATGTGGGATTGAGAATATGCTCAATTGGTGAATACGAATGGAGGTATGGGGATCATTCACACATGAACACCTAGCCATTACATTCAAAATCAACTGACACTTTCCTAGAAAGTATTTTTTTTCTTTTTTTTCCTTTTGACCTTTTCTTTGAAATATTCTAAGAGGAGGGAGCTGTGCTTAAAAAACAAGTCAGTTCAGGTGCTGGATATTGCCCATATTCTCAGGAATTGGTGAGGCAGAGGGAGTTGTGACTTCTTTTCTAAGTCTGTTTCCCTCAGAAAAAGTGCTTCAGCCATTTAGCCAGATGCTATTGGGAGATATAAACAGACAAAGGCATGTGGTGATGGTTCTTATGATCTTGGGTTCCAGTATAAAAACGTGGTGGGAAATGAAAATATTCCTCATCCATTTTCTATCTTCTCCACGTTATGTTTTCAGTTATTACTCTCAAGATTTATTACAGACTGATAAGTGTCTAAAGTCATATCCTTGATCCTTCATTCATTAAGTTGCAATTAATTCTACTCAGAAAAATGTAAAATTTGGTTACCAGTTCTACTGTGACATGAGAACCATACATGGGAGAACTCCTCTAATCAAAGGGGAAGGAGCAGGCATTGGTCAGCTAGGTTGTGGAGGACGCTGGGTTTTCAGAACTTTGGTAGGAGAAGGCACTTGATTGTACTCCCCAGAGTGTCTGTAAAGCTTGGGCATCGTGAACTTTCATGAGTGGGTCCAGTGACATTGTGCTGCACCAGATTCCACCTGACATCATAGAGGAGAGAACTGAGAACACAGAAGCAACATGGTTCCCATGGCAACCAGAGACCTTTCAGCTCCTGGTCGCTTCAAACCCACATTGAAGACATACTGAATCACAGCTGTGAGGGTAAGAGGATAGATGAAGAGAGCGGGTTTAGGGTATTGTGTTTTTGAACAAATGATTCTATCCTTGTAGACTGGGCAAAGAGGAAAGCAGGCTGTAAGTGGTATGCAGCCCCATGAGCCATAAATCTCCACATAACCAGGCAGGACCAGGGATCCCATTGAAGTCGGAGAGCTTGCAATTTTTCCCAGGTCAACTAGGTGGCGCTGTGCTCTGTTGGCTGCACCACTCTTGCTGACAGACAGCTCATCTGTCTACTGATTCAGGCTATTAGCCCTTACAAATTCCAGTGGAACAAGGTGGTACCGAGGGGTGCTTGAGAGTATGTGGGTTAGCAATCTTAGCACCTGCACCAGTGGATTTGCCCTCCGATCCCACTCCTCCAGGACTGGGACAACCTGGGTTTTCTTCAGAGTTAGGAAACTAGCCAAGGGCCCTAGGAGCCACAGGAAGAGATGGATGGTGAGTGCTCAGCTCAGTAGATCAGGCACTGCAGCGCCATGGTTTAGGTGAACATTGATTTGGGACATATCACATTCAAAATGTCGAGTTTCTCCTCCTATCCTATGAAGTCTGGAAAGGAGACAGATGGAACCTGGGTTGAACATGTTCCATGTGAAGGTGAGTGGCTCCTCTGGTGGCTCATGAAGAGAGGAGGGAGTCATTCAATCAGCATTGTGGAAGATGACAGGAAATCCTGACATGCAGAGTGTTGTTCTGTGCTCACTCCAACTGCCAGCCACCTCCTCCTTGGCTGCTGCATTATCAGTAGACTGCATCCAGAAACTTACCTGCTGGATAATTCCATGGTCACATCAATTAAAAACAAGATGCAGAAATGACTTGCCACTCTTTATTCACAAAATGGTTCATCTTCATGACAAGACAAATATGTCTCTGTCTTTAGGGCCTGTAGGATATTGGAGGAGTCCTCTAACCAGTCCCAGGATGGAGCAGACCACAAGCTGGGGTATGAATTAACAGCCTGGTGATGGCATGATGAGCACAGTTTCACAGAGCATAACTCCAGGTTTGAACATAGACTGTGCTGAAGGTCGAATGGTACAAATCTTCCAAGCTGAATATTAAAAGAGGAGAGTAAGAATATTTAGGGGGCTAGAAAAGCTGAAAGGTGTTGATGCTGAAAAACAACTTCAGAGAAGAGACCCTATAAACCTCGCCATTGATCATGGTCAACCCACAAATTCCAGGACATACAGTCAGCCTTATCATACACTACAAATACAAGAAGTAGTTATTGCCCGGTCATTCTATATGCTACCATGAATAACTACCATCATTCCCCTTTTTAGAACAACAATATCCATGCAAATTCCTATATCTTTTTGTTGCTCCCAAGGGACAGCTCAATATATTAATGATTATTCCTGTTTTTTCTGGCACAAGAACCATGAGCATGGGCTTTCCCAACTTCACAGCACTTTCCCCAAAAACCTACAATTTAAGCCAGTATATCCTGGGATAAGCAACACTAATCCTTGCACTGCTTCTCTTGAGAACGTCCATCAATATTAACAAGAATATACAAAAGGGATCCATTCCTCTTGATACTGGAGCTCCAATGATATTGGGTGAGTAGTTTGTAAATGCCCTATGACCCTCCTGAATGCTATCAATATAGGCTAAATTCGTTTCAGCCCCAAATCCTAACTTTATTTACCAAGAAATCACAGGCAAGCCTCTGCAAAGCAGAAGTGTGAGAGAAGTTACAGGGACAAGGGCAGCTGTCTTTGGTGTTCACCTCTTGGTTTTCCAGTAGAAATTGAGGTACACGTGGAAAGTGCTCTTGTGTGGAAGTCCCCTTCATTGGCAGAGTGTATCGCAGTGTGTCCGAGAAACCTGGAGAGTGCCAGGTACAAAGGAAGTTGTCATTTTGAATTCCCTGCCACTGAAACCTGGTGCACAATGCGCAGCTGAAGATGGTGCTGAAGAATTATCCTCATAGGCATACTCATGAGAGACCCATGATCTCTGTACTAAGTAGAGTAGAGTGACTTCATGGAACAAGTATTCTGAAGAAATGCAGGTGACTGTTGAGCACTGCTCTCTTGGAGCACTGTAGCCTGCCGAATGGTGTTGGTGGAATTGGGTTGCCTGTGAAATTGGTGCTGTTTTACAGTGTTGAATCCTTTTGTGAAGAGAGTAGAGAAGAAAAGAAAAAGAGAGAAGATGGATGTTGGGAGGCTCATAGTTGGTTTCATTTGTTTGTTATTTCCACAATCCCACAGTGTTGGGGACTGGAACCCGGGCCTCGAGCATGCAAGGCAAGCACTCTAGAAGATGGCCTATATGGCCTGCACTGGAACGGCTTCTCTGAGTTACAACACTTGATATCCTGCAGTCTTAATCTTGGAAATTGTATGCAGAGAAGAAATCATGACCAAGCCAAACAATGTCCAAGAAATTCTTAATTCTCCTCTTCACAACAATTCAGCAAGTAACTGTTTTGCATGTCAATACCCAAGTGTAGCCCTGTGTCCTGTGGGAAAGGTTTTTCCCCTCTTCATTAAGGATGAAAATGAAGTAGTTGATTGATCCATGAGCAGAAAAATATATCAGGTATCCAAGGAGGTCAGTAACAGGGGCAGATGCAGAACTATGTGGGATTGAGAATATGCTCAATTGGTTAATACGAATGGAGATATTGGGGATCACTCACACATAAACACCAGTCATTACATTCAAAATTAACTGACATATTCCTGGAAAGTATTTTTTTTCTTATTTTTCCTTCTTACCTATTTTTTTTTTTAATCATAAAAAGCCAGTTTAATGAACAAGCCAGTTCAGGTGCTGAATCTTGCCCATATTCTCAGGAATTGGTGAGGCAGAGGAAGTAGTGCCTCCTGTTCTAAGCCTGTTTCCCTCATTAAAAGTGCTTCAACAATTTAGCCAGACACTGTTGGTATATATAAACTGGGAAAGGCATTTGGTGACGGCTCATATAGTCTGGCGGACTAGATTCAAACGTGGTGGCAAAGTGAAAACATTCCTTATCCAATTTCTATCTTCTCCTCCTTATGTTTTCAGTTATTTCTCTCAAGATTTATTACAGAGTGATAAGTGGCTAAAGACACATCCTTTATCCATCATTCAATTCATTGCAATCTATTCCACTCAGAAAAAATGTAACAATTTGTTACCAGTTCTCCTGTGACAGGAGAGCCAACATGGGAGAACTCGTCTAATCAAAGGGGAAGGAGCAGGCAGTGGTCAGGTAGGATGTGAAGGGCCCAGGGTTTCAAATTTCCGGTAGTAGAAGGCACTTTGTTGCACTCCCCAGAGTGTTTGTAAAGCCTTGGGACACATGATCATTTACGAGTGGATCCAGTGACATTGCGCCTTCACCCCACATTCCACCTGAGGTAATACAGGAGGGGACTGAGAACACGGAATCATCACAGTTCCCATGGCAACCGGAGACCTTTCAGCTCCTGACAGCTACAAACCCACTTTGAAGACATGCGGCGATTCATCTGTAACGGTAAGAGTATAGATGGAGGGAGCGGGTGCCTGGGTCTTGCATTTTTGAGAAATGATTTTATCCTTGTTGCCTGGGTGATGAGGAAAAAGGTTTTAAGTGGTATAGAGCCCCGTGAGCAATAAATCCCCCCATATCCAGACAGGACAAGGGATCCCATTGAAGTCTGAGAGCTCGCACTTCCACACAGGGCCACTAGGTGGCGCTGTGCTCCGTTGGCCCCATCCTTCCTGCTTAAAGGAAAATCATCTGGTTTTTTAGCCCCCTCAAATTCCAGTGGAACAAGCTGGGACCGAGTGGTGATTGAGAGCACATGGGTCAACAATCTTAGCACCGACACCAGTGGATTTGTCTTCTGATCCCACTCCTCCTGGACTGGGACAACCTGGGTTTCCTTCAGAGTCAGGAAACTAGTTTATGGGCCTAGCAGCCACAAGGAGTGATGGGAGGTGAGGGTTCAGGTCAGTAGAGCATGCAGTGTAGTGCCATGGTTTAGGTGATCATTAATTTGGGACACATCACATTCCATATGTCGGGTTTCTCCTCCTATCCTATGAAGTCTGGAAAGGAGACAGATGGAACTTGGAATGTTCAAGTCCCATGTGAAGGTGAGTGGCTCCTCTGGTGGCTCATGAAGAGAGGAGGGAGTCATTCACTCAGCATTTTGGAAGGAGGTCACGACAATTCTGACATGCAAAAAGAGTTGTTCTGTGCTCACTCCAACTGCCAGGCACCTTCTCCTTGACTGCTGCCTTACAACTAGGCTGCACCCTGAAACTTACATGATGGGATTATACTAGGGTCACATCAAATCAAAGCAACATGCAGAAATCACTTGCCACACTTTATTCACAAAATGGTTCGTGTTCTTGACCAGACAAATACCTCTCTGTCACAAGGGCCTGTGGGATATTGCCAGGACTACTCTAACCAACCCCAGGATGTAGAAGACCACAAGCTGGGGGATGAATTAACAGCCTGGTGATGGCATTATGAGCACAGTTTCACAGGGCATAACACCAGGTTTGTTCACAGACCCTGCTGAAAGTAGAATGGTTCAAAGTTTCCAAGCTGAGTATTCAAAAGAGGAGAATAAGGACATTTGGGGGGCCAGAAAGCTGAAGGGTGTTGATGCTGGAAAACAACTTCAGAGAAGTGACCCTGCAAAACTCACCATCAATCATGGTCAACCCACAAACCCCACGGCATACATTCAGCCAAATCATACACTACAAATACAGGAAGGAGTTATTGCCCGCTCATTCTCTATGCAACCATGAATAATCTACTCTCATTCCCTTTTTAGAACAACAATGCCATGCAAATTACCTATATCTTTTTTGTTGCTCCCAATGACAGCCGAAAATATTAATGATGATTCCTGACTTTTTCTGGCACACGAATCCATAAGCATAGTGCTTTCCCAATTTCATAGCACATTTCCGCGACGACCTACGAATTTAAGGCCAGTTGATCCTGGGATATGCAATCACTAATCCCTGCACTGCTTCTCTTGAGGATGTCCATCAATATTAACAAGAATCTACAAAAGGGCTCCATTCCTCTTGACACTGGAGCTCCATTGATATTGGTGTAGTAGTTTGTAAATGTCCGTATGATCCTTCCTGAATGCTATCAATACAGGCTAAATTTGATTCAGACCCAAATCCTAACTTTATTCACCAAGAAAATCACAGGGCAAGCCTCTGCAAAGAGAAGTGATGAGAGAAGTTCCAGGGACAAGAGCAGCTGTCTTTGGTGTTCACCTCTTGGTTTTCCAGTAGACATTGAGGTACATGTGGAAAGTGCTCTGGTGTGGAAGTCCCTTTCATTGGCAGAGAGTATCACAGTTTGTCCAGGAAGCCTGGAGAGTGCCAGTTACAAGAGCAGTTGTCATTTTGAATTTCCTGCCCCTGAAACCTGGTGCACAATGTGCAGCTGAAGATGGTGCTGAAGAATTATCCTCATAGGCAAACTCATGAGAGACACGTGATCTCTGTCCTAAGTAGAGTAGAGTGACTTCATGGAACAAGTACTCTGAAGAAATGCAGGTGACTGTTGAGCACTGCTCCCTGTCAGCACAGTAGCCTGCTGAAAGGTGTTGGTGGTATTGAGTTGCATGTGAATTTGGTGCAGTTTTAGAGTGTTCATACCTTTTGTGAAGAGAGGAGACAAGAAAAGGAAAAGAGAGAGGTTGAAAGGTTGGGGGGCTCAGAATTGGTTTCATTTGTTTGTTATTTCCACAATTCCACAGTGCTGGGGATTTGAACCCCAGCACTGAACTTTGAGCTTGCAAAGTTTGAACCCCAAACTTGAACTTTGAGCATGCAAAGCAAGCACTCTACGAGAATGGCCATATGGCCTGCACTGAAACGGCTTCTCTGAGTTACAACACTTGATCACCTACAGGCTTAGTTCATGAAATTGAATGCAGAGAAGCAATCATGACCAAGCCAAACAATTTCCAAGGATTTCTTAATTCTCCTGGTCACAACAATCCAGCAAGGAACTTTATTGCATGTCAATACACAAGCCTAGCCCTGTGTCCTGAGGGAACGATTTTCCCCCTCTTCATTAAGGATGAAAAAGGAAGTAGCTGATTGATCCGTGAGCAGAAAAATATATCAGGGATCCAAGGACGCCAGGAACAGGGGCAGATGCAGGACTATGTGGAATTGAGAATATGTTCAATTGCTGAATACGAATGGTGATACTGGGGATCATTCACACATGAACACCTAGCCATTACATTCAAAATCAACTGACACTTTCCTAGAAAGTATTTTTCTTCTTTTTCCTTTTGACCTTTTCTTTGAAAAATTCTTAAAAGCAGAGAGCTGTTCTTATTGAACAAAGCAGTTCCGGTGCTGGATCTTGCCCATATTCTCAGGAATTGGTGAGGCAGAGGAAGTAGTGCCTCCTGTTCTAACCCTGTTTCCCTCAGTATAATTGCTTCAGCAATTTAGCCAGATGCTTCTGGGAGATATAAACAGCCAAAGGCATGTGGTGCTGGCTCACATGATCTGGCATCCCAGAATTGAAATATGGTGGCAAAGAGAAAACATTCCTCATCCAATTTCTATCTTCTTGTTATGTTTTCAGTTATTATTCTCAAGATTTATTACAGAGTGATAAATGACTGAAGACATATCCTTGATCCTTCATTCATTTCATTGTAATCAATTCCACTCAGAAAAATGTAACAATTTGTTACCAGTTCTCCTGTGACATGAGACCCATACAAGGGACAACTCCTCTAATCAAAGGGGAAGGAGCAGGCATTGATCAGCTAGGAATGTGAAGAGCCCAGGGTTTCAAACCTCCGGTAGTAGAAGGCACTTGATTGTACTCCCCAGAGTGTTTGTAAAGCCTTGGGCAACATGAACTTTCACTGAGTGGGTACAGTGATATTTGGCCCTGCCACCGCAGATTCCACATGAGGTTGTAGAGGAGCAGACTGAGAACACGAAATCATTATGCTTCCCCTGGCAAACAGAGACTTTCAGCTTGTGGCTACTTGCAAACCCACATTGAAGACTTGAGGTGATTCATCTGTTTTGATAAGAGGATACATGGAGGGATCGGGTGCCAGGGTCTTGCATTTTTGAAGAAAGGAATTCTATCCTTGTTGCCTGGCCCTGTGGAAACAGATTGTAAGTGGTTTAGAGCTCCATGAGCAATAAATCCCCCCATATTCAGGCAGGAAAAGGAATCCCATTGAAGTCTGAAAAGTCGCACTTCCACCAAAGACCACTAGGTGGTGCTGTGCTCCGTTGGGCCCGTTCTTGCTGACAGGCAGCTCATCTGGCTCCTGATGCAGGCTATTAGCCCTCTCAAATTCCAGTGGAAAAAGCTGGGAGCAAGGGGTGCTTGAGAGCATGTGGGTTAACAATCTTAGCACCAGCACCAGTGGATTTGCCCTCTGACCCCCCTTCTCCAGGACTGGGAAACCCCGGGTTTCCTTCAGACTCAGGAAACCAGCCTAGGGGCCTAGCAACCACAAGGAGAGATGGGGGTTGAGTGCTCAGCTCAGTAGAGCATGCAGTGCACCGCCATGGTTTAGGTGATCATTGATTTGGGACACATCACATTTCATATGTTGGGTTTCTCCACCTATCCTATAAAGTCTTGAAAGGAGAGAGATGGAACCTGGAATATCCATGTTCCATGTGAAGGTGAGTGGCTCCTCTGGTTGCTCATGAAGAGATGAGGGAGTCATTCACTCAGCACTTTGGAAGGAGGTCACGATGAACCTGAAATGCAAGGAAAGTTATTCTGTTCTCACTCCAACTGCCAGGCACGCCATCCTTGGCTGCTGCCTTAATTTATGCTGCACTCTGAAACTTACCTGCTTGGATTATACCAGGGTCACATCAAGTCAAAGCAAGATGCAGAAATGGCTTGCCACACTTTATTCAAAAATGGTTCATCTTCTTGACCAAATACCTCTCTGTCACAAGGGCCTGTGGATATTGCCAGGAGTCTTCTAACCAACCCCAGGATGGAGCGGACCACAAGCTGGGGGATGAATTAACAGCCTGGTGATGACATGATGAGCACAGTTTCACAGGGCATAACACCAGGTTTGAACATAGACCATGCTGAAAGTGTAATGGTTCACAAGTTTCCAAGCTGAATATTCAAAAGAGGAGAGTAAGTGTATTTGGGGGGCCAAAAAAGCTGAAGGGTGTTGATGCTGGAAAACAACTTCAGAGAAGAGACCCTACAAAATTTGCCATCAATCATGGTCAACCCACAAACTCCACAACATACATTCAGCCTCATCATACACTACAAATACAGGGAGTAGTTATTGCCCTGCTCACTCTCTATGCAACCATGAATACCTACCTTCCCTTTTTAGAAAAAAATTTCCAGGCAATTTCCTCTCTCATTTCTGGTGCTCTCAAGGGACATCCAAATTTATTAATGATGATTCCTACTTTTTTCTGGCAAAATAATCAGGAACATAGGCTTTCACTACTTCACAGCACTTTCCCCCATGACCTACAATTTAAACCAGTTGATCCTGAGATATGCAATACTAATGCCTGCATTGCTTCTTTTGAGGATGTCCATCAATATTAACAAAATCTACAAAAGTGCTCCATTCCTCTTGACATTGGAGCTCCAATGATATTGGTTGGGTACTTTGTAAATGCCCCGTGATCTTCCTGAATGCTATCAATCCAGGCTAATTTTGATTTAGCCCCAAATCCTAACTTTATTTACTGAGAATTCACAGGGAAGCCACTGCAAAACAAAAGTGTGAGAGAAGTCCCAGGTACAAGATCAACTGTCTTTCCAGTTCACCTCGTGGTTTTCCAGTAGACATTGAAGTACACATGGAAAGTACACGTACACGTGCTCTTTTGTGGAAGTCCACTACATTGGCAGAGAGTATCACAGTGTGTCCAAGAAGCCTGGAGAGTGCCAAGGATGAGTGTAGTTGTCATTTTGAATTTACTGCCACTGAAACCTGGTCCACAATGTACAGGTGAAGATGGTGCAAGAATTATCCTCATAGGCATACTCATGAGAGACCCGCGATCTCTGTCCTAAGGAGAGTAGAGTGACTTCATGGAACAAGTACTCTGAAGAAATGCATGTGACTTTTGAGCACTGCTCTCTTGGAGCACAATAGTCTGCTAAAAGGTGTTGGTGGAATTGGGTTACATTGTAGAATTGGTGCTGTTTTAGAGTGTTGAATCCTGTTGTGACGAGAGTAGACAAGAAAAGAAAAACAGACGATGGATGTTTGGGAGACTCAGAATTGGTTTCATTTGTTTGTGATTTCCCCAATCCCACAGTGCTGGGGACTCAAACCTGGGCCTCGAGCATACAAGGAAGCACTCTACAAGATGGGCTATATGGCCTGCTCTGGAATGGCTTCTCTGTGTTATAACACGTGATCACCTACAGTCTTAATTCATTAAATTTTATGCAGAGGCAAACATGACCAAGACAAACAATGTCCAAGAATTCTTAATTCTCCCTCTTCACAACAATCCAGCAAGGAACTTTATTGCATGTGAATACACAAGCCTAGCCCTGTGTCCTGAGGGAAAGATTTTTCCCCTCTTCATTAAGGATGAAAATGTAAGTAGCTCATTGATCCATGAGCAGAAAAATATATCAGAGTTCCAAGGATGCAAGGAACAGTGGCAGAAGCAGGAATATGTGGGATTGAGAATATACTCAATTGGTGAATAGGAATGGAGATATTGGGGATCATTGACACATGAACATCTAGCCATTACATTCAAAATCAAATGACACGTTCCTGGAAAGTATTTTTTTTTTCTTATTTTTCATTTTGACCTTTTTTTGAATAATTCTAAAAGCAGAGTGCTGTGCTTAATGCACAGCCAGTTCAGGTGCTGGATCTTGCCCATATTCTCAGGAATGGGTGAGGCAGAGGAAGTTGTGCCTCTTGTTCTAAACCTATTTCCCTCAGTAAAAGTGCTTAGCAATTTAGCCAGTTGCTTTTGGGAGATATAAACAAGCAAAGGTATGGGGTGATGTCTCATATGGTCTGGGGTCCGAGATTCAAAATGTGGTGGAAAAAAAAAAAACATTCCTCATCCAATTTCTATCTTCTCTTTGTTATGTTTTCAGTTATTACTCTCAAGATTTACTACAGAGTGATAAGTGGATAAAGTCATATCCTTCATCATTTATTCTTTTCATTGCAATCAATTCCACTGAGAAAAATGTAAAAATTGGTTACCAATTCTCCTTTGACAGGCGAGCCACACATGGGAGAACTCCTCTAATCATACGGGAAAGATCAGGCATTGGTCAGGTAGGTTGTGAAGGGCGGGGGGATTTTAAAACTCCTTTAGGAGAAGGCACTTGATTGCACTCCCCAGAGTGTTTGTAAAGCCTGGGCAACATGAACTTTCACGAGTGGGTCCAGTGAGATTGAGCCTGCACCCAGGATTCCACCTGAGATCATAGAAGAGGGGACTGATAACACAGAAGTGTCACGGTTCACATGACAACCAGAGACCTTTCAGCTCCTGATCACTTCAAAACCCACATTGGAAACATGCTGTGTCTCAGCTGTGAGGGTAAGAGGATAGATGAAGGGAGCAGGTTTAGGGTCTTGCGTTTTTGAACAAAGGATTCTATCCTTGTTGCCTGGGCAATGAGGAAACAGGTTTTAAGCGGTATACAGCACCATGAGTGATAAATCCCCTCATAATCAGGCAGGGCAAGGGATCCCATTGAAGTCAGAGAGCTCACAAATCCTCCCAGGTCCACTAGGTGGTGCTGTGCTCTGTTGTCTGCATGGCTCTTGCTGACAGGCAGCTCATCTGTCTCCTGATACAGGCTCTTAGCTCACAATATTTCCAGTGAAACAAGCTGGGACCAAGGTGTGCTTGAAAGCATGTGTGTCAACAATCTTATCACCGGCACCAGTGGATTTGCACTCCAACCCCACTCCTCCAGGACTTTGACAACCTGGGTTTTCTTCAGAGTCAGAAAACTAGCCTACTGGCCTAACTGCCAAATGGAGAGATGGGATCGTGAGTGCTCAGCTCAGTAGAGCATGCAGTGCACCACCATGGTTTAGGTGATAATTGATTTGGGACACATCACATTCCATATGTCAGCTTTCTCCTCCTATACTATGAAGTCTAGAAAGGAGAGAGATGGAACCTGGGATGTCCATGTTCCATGTGAAGGTGAGTGGCTCCTCTGGTGCTCATGAAGAGAGGAGGGAGTCATTCAATCAGCATTTTGGGAGAGGATAGGAAAACCTGTACTGCACAGGAGTGTTGTCCTGTACTCACCTCAACTGCCAGACACCTTCTCCTTGGCTGCTGTATTACAAGTAGGCTGCACCCTGAAACTTACCTGCTGGGATCATTCCATGGTCACATCAATTTAAAGCAAGAAGCAGAAATGAATTGCCACTCTTTATTCACAAAATGGTTCGTATTCTTGACCAAATACCTCTCTGTCACAAGGGCCTGTGGGATATTGCCAGGATTCCTCTAACCAGTCCCAGGAGGCAGCAGACCACACACTGGGGGATGAATTAAAAGCCTGGTGATGGCATGATGAGCACAGTTTCACAGGGCATAACACCAAATTTGAACATAGACAGTGCTGAAAGTGTAATGGTTACAGTTTCCAAGCTGAATATTCAAAAGACGAGAGTAAGAATATTTGGGGGGACCAAAAAAGCTGAAGGGTTTAATGCTGAAAAACAACTTCAGAGAAGAGACCCTACAAAACTCGCCATCAATCATGGTCTACCCACAAACTACAGGACATAAATTCAGCCTCATCATACACTACAAATACAGGAAGTAGTTATTGCCCACTAATTCTCCAGGCAACCATGAATACCTACCCTCATTCCCCCTTTTTGAACAACAATGCCCTTGCAAATTACTGACTCTTTTCTGTTGCTCCCAAGGTACAGCCAAATGCATGAATGATGATTCCTATTTTTTCTGGCACAAGAACTATGAGCATAGGATTTTCCCAACTACACAGCACCGTCCATCACAACCTACTATTTAAGTCACTTGATCCTGGGGTATGCAACACTAATCCTTGCACTGCTTCTTTTGAGGATGCCCATCATATTAACAAGAGTTTACTAAAGGGCTCCATTCCTCTTGACACTGGAGCTCCAATGATATTGGGTGTGTAGGTTGTAAATGCCCCATGATCCTCCTGAATCCTATCAACACAGGCTAACTTCAATTCAGTCCCAAATCCTAACTTTATTCACCATGAAATCACAGGCAAGCCTCTGCAAAGTAACCATGTGAGAGAAGTTCCAAGGACAAGGGCAGCTGCCTTTTGTGTTCACCTCTTGGTTTTTCAGTAGACTATTGCAGTACACTGTGGAAAGTGCTCTTCTGTGGAAGTCCCCTTCATTGGCAGAGAGTATTGCAGTGTGTCCAAGAAGCGTGGAGAGTGCCAGGTACAAGGGTAGTGTCATTTTGAATTTCCTGCCACTGAAACCTGGTACACAATGCACAGTTGCAATGGTTCTGAAGAATTATCCTCATAGGCATACTCATGAGAGACAGTGTGATCTCTGTCCTAAGGAGAGTAGAGTGACTTCATGGAACAAGTACTTCGAGGAAATGCAGGTGACTGTTGAGCACTGGCTCTCTTGGACCACAGTAGCCTGCTGAAAGTTGTTGGTGTATTGAGTTGCATGTGAAATTGGTGCTGTTTTAGAGTGTTGATTCCTTTTGTGACGAGAGGAGAAAAGAAAAGAAAAAGAGAGACAATGGAAGTTTGGGAGGTTCAGAGTTGTTTTTGTTTGTTTGCTATTTCCACAATCCCACAGTTTTGGGGACTTGACCCCGGGCCTCGAGCATGCGAGGCAGGCTCTCTATGAGATGGACGATCATAAGTGGTGCCGAAACCCGGGAACTCAAGTTACAAAGAAGGACATGATCAGGTAAATACAGGGTAAGTGAAGTATAGTCTGGCCAGGTTAAAGTTCACAGAATAAGTGACGGAGTTAAAGTTCGTGGAATAAGCGACGGAGTTAAAGTTCGTGGGTAGCGACTGAGATTAAGTGTTTGTAAGTACTTTCGCTTTTGTTTTGCTAGTTAAAGTGCTTTGCATTCTGTTCATTTAATAGAGAAATATGGGCACTGAAATGTCATGAATGCGCATGGAAGGTCCCTTAAAGAATTTGCTCCGGGCTAATGGAATTCGTCTTGAAACTAAAACAGCCCAAAACTTTTTACATCCCTACAGACCTAAAAGGTCACTTACATCCTGATATTGTTGGAATTTTATTAGATAGGAGCTCTAGTGCACTCAGGGGACTTATAGTTATCCCTGGAATTATTGACTCTGATTTTACAGGAGAAATTAAGGTTCTTGCACATTCTCCTCAAGGAATTATCTCCATATCACCTGGGGACTGCATAACTCAGCTTTTGATTATTTCCAGCCTTCATAATAATTTTCCATCAACCACAGCAACCAGGGGAACTGCAGGTTTGGGATCTTCTGGAGTTGATTTTGCCTTTCTTACCATGGACTTAAAAAATAGGCCAATGCTTAAAATAAAGATTAAAAATAGAGAATTTTCAGGACTCCTAGATACAGGAGCTGATACTAGCATTATTAGCCTAAAAGATTGGCCAAAAGAATGGCCTCTACAAGTAGTGGAACAAACCCTGAGGGGATTGGGTGTAGCTACTAGCCCACAAAGGAATAGTTCTGTGTTGACATGGAAAAAATGATGAGGGAGAACAGGGAATATTTCAACCTTTTGTCTTAGACCATTTACCTGTTAATTTATGGGGCAGAGATATTCTCATACAAATGGATTTAGTACTCACTACAGAAGGCCATTATAGCCAAAAGGCTCAAAATCTAATGGTAAAACAAGGTCATAAATGGGACAAGGGGCTTGGCCACTATGGCCAGGGAAACACCCAGCCAATTAGTGTTAAGGGCAATCAAGGTCCCCAAGGCTTGGGTTTTTCCTTGGGGCCACTGAACAAAAGTATGTAAAAATAACTTGGAAATCCAATGCACCAGTGTGGGTCTCTCAATGACCCCTGACATTAGAGAAACTTAAAGCAGCCCAAGAACTGGTACAACAACACTTAGAAGCAAATCATATTAGACCTTCAACTTCTCCTTGGAATACCCCATTTTTGTCATAAAAAAAGAAATCAGGAAAATGGAGGTTCCTTCATGACTTAAGAGCTATTAATACTACTATGCAATCTATGGGGCCAACTCAGTTAGGGCTTCCAGTTCTTACTGCTTTACCAAAAGATTGGCCTACAATAATTATAGACATAAAAGACTGTTTTTTCTCTATTCCATTACATCCTCAGAATTGTGAGAGATTCGCTTTCACTCTCCCATCTCTAAATCACAAACAACCTGATCAACGATATGAATGGGTTGTTTTGCCACAAGGTATGGCAATATCCCCACTATGTGTCAAATTTATGTTGATCAGGCATTAAAGCCAATTCAACAAAAATACTCCAAACTTATTATCTATCATTATATGGATGATATATTATTATGCCACTCTGAGGAAGATATTTTAAAGGATATTTACTCTGAATTAATAGATCAACTCAAATTATGGGGACTAATTATAGCCCCTGATAAGGTTCAAGTTGGTACTACACAAGAATTCTTAGGAGCCCAATTAAACAGGGCTGTAGTAAAGTCACTAAAAACTGTCATCAGGGTAGATCATCTAAAAATACTAAATGATTTTCAAAAGCTACTAGGGGATATAAATTTGATTCATCTGTATTTGAGGCTTTCCACAGGAGAACTACTTCCTCTTTTTAATATCTTACAAGGAGATCCCCATCCCACATCTCCCAGAGAGCTCACTCCTGAAGCGTGTCTGGTTTTGAATATTATACAAAAAAGATTAGATGAGGTCAAGGTAGATCATATTGATCTCTCTCAGCCATTACAATCCATTGTTATTCCTAACAAGAAACTACCCACTGGAGTCTTTTGGCAAGAGGGTCCCTTGTTTTGGGTCCATCTAGCCTGTTCACCCAATAAAACTCTCTTACCTTACCCTGAAGCAGTAGCTCAAGTAATACTAAAGGCACTTAATTCATCTATCACAGTGTTTGGAATTCATCCAGCTACTATCATTATTCCCTATGATAAGCATCGACTTTCTTGGTTATGTAATTTCATGGATTCTTGGACTGTTTTTAGATGCTCCACTCAAGCTAACTTTGATATTCACTATCCTAAACATCCTTATATACAATTTTGTAGTAATAATTCTGTATTATTCCCAAGAGTTACCAGACAACAACCTATTCCTAAGGTTCCTATGATTTTCACTGATGGATCCAAAACAGGGACTGGAGCTATTTGTTATCAAGATAAAGTCCAAACATTCCTTTTCCCTAAGTCTTCTGTTCAACAAACAGAACTCTTAACAGTTCTTGAAGTTTTTAAAATGTTCCCTAATATTCCATTCAATGTTTACTCAGATAGTTTATATGTAGTTCAAGCTCTCAGTAACATAGAATGTGCAGGGCTTATTGCCTCAAACTCTATTATTTTTCATCCTTTATGGACTTTACAACAAAAGATTTGGGATCATTATAATCCTTTCTTTATTGGACATATCAGAGCTCATATCAATTTACCTGGACCTTTAGCTCTAGGGAATAATGAAGCAGACATAGCAACTAAGGGATCCCCACATTTTTTTTTTCATTTGAGGCAGCAAAAAATTATCATCAACAATTCCATGTTAATTCTACAACATTAAAACTGAAATTTTCCATTACTAAAGAAACTGCACGTGCCATTGTTAAATCTTGTGGCCAGTGTACAGTCCTCCATCATCCACCTTCTCTAGGAGTTAATCCTAAAGGACTGTTACCTAATCATCTATGGCAAATGGATGTTACTCACATTTCTGAATTTGGTAACCTTAAATATGTACATGTATCTGTAGACACATGTTCAGGTATCATCTTTGCATCATTACACAGTGGAGAAAAAGTCAAAGATGTCATTTCCCACTGTCTCCAGGCTTTCGCAGCCTGGGGACTTCCTAAAAGACTTAAAACGGACAATGGCCCTGCTTATACTTCAACCTCCTTTAACCAATTTCTCATTAAATTTGAAATAACTCTAACCACAGGTATACCTTATAACCCACAAGGACAAGGTATTGTTGAATGTGCACATCTCACCCTCAAAAATATTCTTCATAAACAAAAAGGGGGAATAGGGGAGACCTTCAGGTCCCCTAAAGATTAACTTTCTCTTTGCCTCTTTATTTTAAATTTTTTAACTCTGGATAATGAGGGTTGCTCTGCTGCTGAGAGACATGGCAATCATAAACAACATGATAGAACGATGGTAAAATGGAAGAATGTTCTTACTGGACAATGGAACGGCCCAGACCTGGTGCTTTACTGGAGCCGGGGCTCAGTTTGTGTGTTTCCACAGGATAAAACGTCACCTATCTGGGTTCCTGAATGGCTGACTCTACCAGTGGCAACGTTACCAACAAGTAATTCATATCAACAAAATGAAGACGCCAAAGACACTCCTGACGATCATGCTGTTGACAGTCTTTCACCCCTTAGCCATGCTTTCTTTTCGCCCCGGGGGGGAAATGGTTCTACATTTCAAGAATACATAAAAAACTTAACAGGAGATGTTGTTTTACTTTCAGGATGGTTACCTCACAGACATAATGCTACAGGAACTACTTTCAAAACTCCTAGAATCTTCCCTCCTTCTAATCCTAAACACAGTACACCTCCTATATGGACAGGTTGTCAACATGCAGGACTAGTGACTCCTGTACAAAATGGATTTTTTTTCACTCCCAATTTCACTTCTTTCACTGCTAATGATAACTTCCTAATAATGATGTTCAATTAGGCATGAAATGTGTCAACCCCTTTGACAATTGGATGCTTTTCACTGCAGTTTCAGAATATACTAACTTACAATCTTTTTTAGTCTCTTAGGAGGGGCATTTCAGCTATGTACTTGGAACTCCTCAACATGGACAAACAGGTCTAGGTTCACTGGTGCTGCCTCACAATCTATGTGTACCAGAAATATTACCATTCCACCTACCCCAGATTGTGTGTTTTTGTTAGCTAATAAACCAAATTCAACTTCTTCTCTTCTCAATTACACCTCAAGCAATTGCTCTCTCTTTCAATGCTGGAATGCTTCTGCATTTGACCTGGTGGTCTTAATGCATATTCCTACCTTCCTACCTGTTCCAGTCTCTGTTACAAATACAGAACTGCCAGTACTACTATCTAGAGACAAGAGAGATTTTGGCATTACAGCGGCTGTGGTCACTGCATTAGTGGTTTCTGCAACAGCAGCACTAGCAACTGCCATACCTACAGCAACAGCAGTCAATCACTTGGCCGAAAATACAGCTACAGCCTTACAGACTCAAGAAGCTCTAAACAACCATTTAAAGGCAGGCATACTCCTTGTAAATCAAAGAGTGGACTTACTACAAGAACAAGTGGATATCTTGCAAGAACTTTCAGGACTGGGATGTGTTTATCCTTTAAGAGCAATGTGTGTCACCCCTATTGCTTATAATAACCTTAGTTTTGCGGTATGTTATCTAAAAATCTCTCTGTCTACCTTACTGGCAATTGGTCATCTACATTTGATAATTTAACCAGTCAGCTACGAGCTGAAATACTCAGAGTCAATGCCACCAGGGTTCAAGTTACATCGGTATCCGAGATGTTTTCTTTGTGATCTAAAGCCCTGGGGTTGACAAAACAGTGGGATGGAACAGTAGCTGTTCTGATTATTATCTGCTTAGGGATAGCCTTTGTTATATACAGCCAAATCAGAGCTCGCCAAGATGACCTATGTCATCAACAGACTATAGTACAGGCTTTGACAGCCATTGAGACAGGCACATCCCCCCAAGTATGGGTAAGCATGCTGGACCAGTAGTCAAAGATGGGTAAGATCCATGGAAATGCATACCAACCTAAGACAGGGTTCTGACACCCGGAGGTCAGAATTCCAATGACGGGTAAGGATGTAATTTGCCATGGACAACCTAAGACAGGCATGGTCCCAAGTCATCTTTTCTTTATTTAAAGAATAAGGGGGAGATGTCAGGGGCGGGCTCGAGGGCCCCAGAGCTGCACCATGGCCTGATCTCTAAGATGGCACCTGGCAGCTTGCCAGACATAGCTGCACTCATAAACAAGTTTTAGGAAGTAACTCTGGTTGGCTATTGTACATGAGGTGATCCTGGTATCTGCCTGAAGACTGTTCCTTGATAGGCTGACTTTTCTGGTAGTCTACTCTCTGAGAGACTGATGTTCTTGATATAAGTCTGAGACTTGCGGAATAAACTCCTTTTGGTTCCTGTGATCAAGAAGAGCATATGCGTTGTGATGGTCCCCGCAGGTGGTGGGCGATCACAGAGGCCATGGCTGTTGTTCTAAAAGTCCCCTACAACCTTTCTTAAATCAAAAACTATTTCAAAATTAAAAATTATTTTAAAAAAAGAAATGTAATTATTTGATTCATGATTTGACCCAGAGCTACAGTCTAGTGAAATTTTCTTAGAGGAAGAACATTAACTATACCATTTATTTCCATTACTATGTGTTTACCTGATTACTCTCAAATTAAGTTGATCTAATAAAACATACTCTAGCTGAGCAGGAGGATTTGATAAAGTAAAGAGAAACAGCAATGAGGAACTCTAGGCAGCATGAGGAATGAAGAAGACATATACCCCACTTTGCTTTTTATGTTGATCCTGCTCCTTTGAAGTACTGGCCACCACCTCTCCTCATCATAGTTATTTTCAGACCCATTTACTCCCCTTCATTCTGTAAATATTTTAGCTTTGTGCCTTTCTCTGTAAACATAACTACTCCTGCAGTTGACATTAGTACCTAGGTTATAACGTTCATCAATCCAACATATTAGTTAGGATTAGGTTTGGCTATATATAATAGAAAATCCCCATAAAATGATGTAAACAAGACTGAAGCCTATTTCCCTCTCATATAAAAAAGTCCAGAGGTATACAGGCCTGATATATAACAGCTCCATAGTTCTTTTTTCTTCCATATTTTTCTCAGCTACCTCACAGTCCAAGGTGACTGCTGGTTTTCAGCCATTCAATGAACAGTCACACAGAAGGGAGGAGAAATGTAAGGACATACCCTTTCTTTTAAGGAGATTTAACAGAAGTTCCATACAGAATTTCCACTTAGATCTCACTGGAAGAATGTAATCACATATCTAGCTACCAGGGAAGCTAAGAAATATGTGTTTATACAGAAAGGAAACATACCAAGGTTATTGAAAAGGAAGAGAAAATAAATATTAAATTGGACCTTTAACACTCTCTGTCATCTCATTTTTCAGTTCTGTAACCTTATTCCAATAATTTTATGATCATCTCACCTCACCTACCTACACCTATTGTCATATAAAAGACAGTGCTAATAAATGCAACATCACTGAAATCTCAATGTCAAACATTCTATTCTCCAAACCATCTCTTACCTACTAAGCTAATCCTCTCTAGTACTTGCTGCCATCAGCCAGTTCTTTAACACCACTGGGTCCTCCATCAATCTGCTCCTCATTTCCCAGACCAACAGGTTTAAAATCCATCACCCAGCATTATAATCCCACCCTGCTATGTACTCTCAAATTCTTTGTTGCCCTTCTCCATATCTGCTTGAATAAACTTTACCTTTTCATATTCCTGCATCCAAAAAGCTAAATATGGTAAGACAAAAATACCACTATGGTGAATTGGCTTGTCTTAAATTTATAACCACCAAACATACCTAAACCTTCAGTACAATCTGCCATTAACATTTAGGTTTTCTAGTCAATTCTCTATCCTACTATTCTAGTTGATTATTTCACACCTCCTACCTGTTCAAACTTCAAATACTTGTCTCCTCTCCTCAGTGAGCTAATCACGTTGCTCCTGCTTTTCTTCATCTAAGAGAACAGAAGCAACACTCATGATATAGCTCAGTTGGTAGAGTGCTTGCCTCACATGCACATAAGCCCTGGGTTCATGCACAGTCAGTCCCTGGGGAAAGAAAAAGGAATTGGAGGTGAGAGGGGAAAAAGTAAGGATAACCAAAAGGAGGTACTCAGGCAGTCAAGAATGTGGAGGGGTCAGCAAGCAGTTGTGGTAAAATTGCACCTCTTCCCTTAAACTGTTTATGATCAAGAGCAAGAAAATGAGTTCACAAAGAAACAGAGCAAATAATGGGGAGAATTCATTGTATATTAAGTAGATTTTTCAACTTCATAATACAAGAACAGATTTTACAAAAAACAGTGCCACTCAACAGAAACCATGGCCTGCATGACTTGGAGTTTTTCAGCTTTGGCTGCCTTTCCCATCACTATGCCTAAGTGGCATATCTTGTTAGAAATGTAGTGAGGAGTATTCCTGTACTCTTCACTCAGCAAATGTTTACTGAAAACTTACTATCTACACAGTGTGTGCAGAATATGAGAAGGGATTATATCTGGATCTATGCTGTTATTGGTTGTCAAAGCAGTGATTCTCACACTATAAAATACACTTATTAAAATGCATATTCTACACAAAACTCTATACCAAGAATACAAATAAACCAATCAACAAATGGGCAAAGGAAATGAACAGACACTTCACAGAAGACTTCAAGCAATCAACAGATATAAGAAAACATGTTCAACATCTCTAGTAATAAGAGAAATTCAAGTCAAAACTCCCCTAAGATTCCATCTCACCCCAATTAGAATGGTGATTATCAAGAATAAAAGCAAAAATAGGTGTTGGCGAGGATGTGGGGGAAAAGGTACAGTTATACATTGCTGGTGGGGCTGCAAATTAGTGCAGCCACTCTGGAAAGCAGTGTGGAGACTTCTTAGAAAACTTGGAATGGAACCACCATTTGACCCAGCTATCCCACTTCTTGGCCTATACCCAAAGGACTTACAATAAGCATACTACAGAGATACAGCCACATCAGTGTTCATTGTTGCTCAATTCACTATAACCAAATTGTGGAACCAACCTAGATGCCCTTCAGTTGATGAATGGATAAAGAAACTTTGGCATATATATACAATGGAATATTACTCAGCCATAAAGAATGATAAAATTATGGCATTTGCGGGCAAATGGATGAAATTGGAGAATATCATGCTAAGTGAGATGAGCCAATCTCAAAAAACCAAAAGATGAATGATCTTGCTGATAAGTGGATGATGATATATAATTGGGGGTGGGATGGGGGCAAGAATGGAGGAAGGAGGGACTGTATAGAGGGAAAAGAGGGGTAGGAGGGGAGAAGGAAAAAAAATAACAAATGAATTAAACATCATTACCCTTTGTAAATGAATGATTACACAAATGGTATGCCTCTACTTCATGTACAGAGAAACAAGATGTATCCCATTTGTTTACAATTTAAAAAAAAGCAGATTCTGGTTCTGTACATGAAGATGGACCTCAGATCCTGCTTAGATTGTAACAAGCTCCCAGGTGATGCATGTATCCCAGGTGATACATGAATGCTGCTGGTCTCTATATATTGCAAATATTGAATTTTCTCATAGGGAATGATAAGTTCCATTATCATAAAATCTGGGTCTCCTCCCAACCCTAGAAATGTCTGTGACATTTTTATACATTTTGTGTGCCTTCTAATATTACTTTTTTGCTCTTTTAGGAACTCTGCAGGTTAGGTTATTTTCCTCTTTGGCATGGCTGTGAGCACCCACCACTTGTTAACTAGAATACTTGTGCCTAGACTTGGAGATCAAAAAAGGACATCATTTAGTTGACTGTTCAGTTTTTGTCCTATATTTTGTAGTTATAGTGACTGTGCTTTCAGACCAGCTGTGCTTTCAGGCCAACTTCTCAAGTGGGAGAGCCAGTGATTCCCAGATAGCTCCACTCCACAGTAGCCCTTCAAAATATTTCCTTAGCCTACAAGCAACAATTGATTGCTTCCCTGAAAACATTGATTTCAATTGAAGGAGTTACAGGAAGAGATCAGTTGTGTTCCCCCCTAACAGAAAAGACAAATGGAGCTGACAGCAATGTGATTACCATTCTAATGTTTCTAGTAACTTAGAAGTGTCAGCATAAATACATTTAATTCCTTCTGGTAGGCTGTTCAGGGGTGAAATAGAAAAATAGAGGGATTGAGGCAATTGGGGGATATGTTTGAGGCTTTTTTAGAGAAATTAGTTTTATTTGCCACGGAAGTAGTACATGAAATTGTGATGCTATGGTTTATTTTTTTGGATCCCAATTGAGAACATCAGCATAGAGGGAGAAATAAGAGTGGGTGAAAGGGGCATTTCATGGGACTTTTTCTCCATTCCTTTCTTTCCTCTCCCACTTCAGAACTTCTTCCTCATCATATAGTCTGTCTACCCAGTTATCTGTATTACTTCTTTAAAGCTTTCCCAAGGTGATCAACCTCACTGTATTTTTACCCCTTTCCTACATCAATGGCTCAGGATTTAAGTACATTGTATTTGTCAAACCATGACTGAAGTCCTTGGTGTCTTGAATTAAAGCCAAATTGTTCTGTGTGAATTGGGGTCTATTCTGAATCATTCTTTCCCTCACTCCAATCTTGCCATTTGGAAAACAAGAAAATGGTTCATATAATTCTTATGGTTCCACCAAAATCTAAGGGTTTTTGACCGACCCTTGTCTTCTCTCTGTATTTTACTAAAGCCTCTTCAAACTATAATGTTAATTGTTGTTTTGCCTCTTTTATCAGTGGTTCTGCTGTTTTACTTAAAGTAATCAACCTTTTTTCAAGTCAGTTACATTCAATCCTACCACAGAAATGTCATGTCATAAGGTCTTTGCTCCAAATGTTGGAGCATTATTGTGGCTTTCAGATTCTAAATGAAAAATCCTAAGTTGTAAAATAATTGATATTGGATGCCAGCCTTTTTCAGCAGACTAATTCAGTGGTTTTCAGTTATTTATGTATTGGAATCACCTGAGATTTGTTTAAATACTTTATGGAAAATTTGAATCATTCACAAAGTAGGGAGAAGAGCATAATGAACTCTGTGTACCTCTCACCAAGTTTAGAGTTATATCAAAGCATGAATGAATGTATACCATCCATACCCTAATCTACTATTCCTCCACCAATTTTATTCCACCAAGTTTTTGAAGCAAATTCCAGATGTCATAACAAATTATGATGTACCTCAAAAGATGAGTTTTTTTTCTCTATTTTAGCATAATCCCAGTCTTATCTGGAATGATTTTAAAAATAGATTCCCAGATCCTATGTCTGAATCAGAATCTTGGGATATTCTTAGGCATATGCAAAACTTCCTGTCTAATGCAGCCTGTCAGACAGAATGCATTGCTTTTAGAATATGGATACTAGGTTTTCTCTTATGCTAATTCCTTGTAATATTGTAAAAGCCCCTTCAGTTTTTTCTCAGATTTTTTCTTTCTTTAAGTTAAGTATTAATCTGTGCTTCTGGGGCTGGAACCTAAGGCCTCATGCATTCTAGGCGAGTGTTCTATCACTGAGCTACATCCCCAGACCTTGAATTTTATTTTAGATCATGTGCCTGGTTTCTTAGACTGTAGTTTTGAGGATAAGTGAGAGGCAGTATGGAAAGCAGACTTTTCCATTCCCCACCACCACCACACACAAAATATCCTAAGTAAATTAGTTGGTCTTTTTTTTTTAATGCACTTTATTTTGTTCAGTAATATCTTTACTTAACAGTGTAAAGTCCTTTTAACCTGTTACCAGTTTAAGGCAGGGCTTAGCAAATATTTTCTGTAAGGGGCCACATGGTAAATATTTTAGACTAATACAGATAATACAGTCTTTCACAACTGCTTCCACGGTGGCATGAAAACAGTTGTAGGTAATATGCACACAAATGAGAGTAGCTATTTTTCAGTAAAATTTTTTTAAAACACCTGGTTTACTGGCTGCGGTTTGCCAACTACTGGTCTAAAGGGATGGTAATAAAAAAAAAACCTAAGGAGTTAATATTTTTCAGAATCCTGCAAACTTTATTTGATTATATATTTTGATTATATAATTGCTTTTCTTAAAGGAAAATGTTTTTATTGTCTTTCACTGTTTGAGGTGCCAAAATTTGCATTCCTTTACCCCAAATAGAATAAACCTGTCATAGGTGAGCAAGTATGACTTTATAACCACTTTTTAGTTCTAGTACTGTCTCTTACTAGCTAGGCCAAGTCCTCTACCATGAAGCTACATTTCCACCAACTATTTCTCCATTTCATGAAATCAATGGTCTTTTTTAAAATTTTAGTTAATTAACTGATTAATCTGTGGTTCTGGGACTTGAACCCAGTGCCTTGCATAGGCTAGGCAAGTGCTCTGGCACTGAGTTACTTCCCCAGATCTTTAATATTAAATTTTTAATGTCTCTTCTTTGTGTAACTTATTGGCTAAAATAGAGTTTATAATTTTTTTATGAAGTTTGGTATCTGTAACTTTCTTTACAGTTGATCATTGAGATCTGTTTATAGTTGCTTGTGAAAAACATATACCTGACTTAATTTTTAAAAATATAGCCATATTTTATTTTCATTTTTTTCTCTCTTAATAGGTACTCAGAAGCATGTTATAATTGCCTGTCTATGAATTAAACTGGCAGTAGGAAGTAGGGTTTTTTTCTTTTCTTTTTTTTTTTAAGGGCAATCTTGAGATTCTGAAAGAATAAGTAATATATGCAAACTCAAAAGTTATACTATGATTTATGCAGCACTTGAGCATAAGCCATTTGACCATTTTTGGTTCTAGATGAGTTCTTTTTCTATGGTTTGTAAAATCTGATTTATTCTAATTTTAGGGCTTATTTCCTTAGCTGAAGCCTAGTACCTCTCTCTATTCTAAGAAAGAGAATGATCTTTTTAAGAATTCTTGGGTCACAATTTATTCTATGGATAACCTACTCCTTCTTACAGATCCCTGGAGACAAAGAGTTTTTATCATGGCAGCAGAATTTGGATGACTCCATAAATCCCACCCAGCAGGCCCAGCCTACTGTTATGCACTGATCTGAAGGAGGCAAGAAGGTCTTCATTTCTGGGTCTTTCGCTAACTGGAGCACCAAGATTCTACTGATTAAGAGGTGAAGATAAGTGTCTTGGTTGAGGCTGAGGGGTCCAGGAATAGAGCCTGACCTGTTATCCTTTCTAATATAAGTGAACAGGCTAGACTTTCCATCTCCACCCTCTAGATTCTTTCTTTGGAATATGTCCTATTCTGTGACCACTTAGTATCTATGGTATTATTTTTTAAACTCTTTATAAGTCAGATGCATTACCACTTAGAATATCATTACCTCAAGAGAATTTATAATAGCTTTGTGGGTATATTCTTTAGGATGGTGTTACACAGGTCTTTTCTATGCTTGAAGGAAGCCTGTAACTGGCAGAATCTGTTGCTGTGACTTCTACACTAAAGCAAAATGCATTGTAAAATTTGAGGTGGTGGTGTTATGTGGTACTTGCAGAGCAATGATGAATTAACTGATTTTTAGAATGACCCAGATAACCAGATAGGTCATTTTCCAGTAATGGCTCACCAAAATATGGAAAGTACCTTAATGACTCCTATATTCCAAATCTGATGAGGTGCTTATACTTGTGACGGATCTCTTCTGCTAGAGCAAAATAGTTATACCAAGATGAACCATTTTGGGAGATCATTGACTATTTTTTTCTAGACATTGGTTTAAGAAACAAAGTTGTTGGAAGGGTTGGAAACATATGTTCAAGATGATATAGATAAAGAGTTTGGATGTGTACATTATTTTTTACACAAGGGACACAGTGGCTTAGGGATAGGGGAAGTCATTGGGATAATACTATAATTACCACTTGGTTTTCTATATTCTGTCTTCTTAAAGGAACTTGACTGACCTTCTGTTTTCTTCTACAGCCATAATGAATTCATTGCCATCTTGAATCTCCCTGCTGGTAGAGAACCAATACCAGGTTTTTGTAGTTGGACAGTAGGTTCATGATCCATCAGAGGTAAGGCTTTGATCTTCAAAGGTCATCATGACTTAGCAGCCTCATTTTAACTATCATTGGTCTCTGAATTGATGGTAGCAGTTCCCTTACCCTAAAGGATTCCTCTCAATAAAAGATGGAGATGCTGAGTGTGATCATTTTTAACCTTTAATAGATGCAGAGAGGAGGATGGGTGAAAGATAGGGATTTAAAAAGGGGATTCAAAAATTTTTTTCTGCTTATTGTCTCACCCTGTGGTTACCAGTCAGGTTGGCACGATTACCAATTTGACCCATGTCAAGAAATCAGACTTTGAGGTGTTTGATGCTTTAAAACTAGATTCATGTAAAGCTCTGAGACACCTTGTCAAGGTAATTTTATAATATTTGCTCTCTTTTGCCTTGTCTTTCTTGTAACACAGAAATGGTTTTTAAACTTCCTTCTTGAAAGTAATCTTTTAATTTTGTTTTCTACTTCCATTTCTTCTCAGGAATCTTCTGAATCATTTATATATGTGCATGTATCTCTTATATAAACATTTAGATTCTATGCTTTATACCAAAAAAGGCTCAGTCTAGTGTACTTTAACTTTTCAACCAAGTATTTACAGAAAGACATTTATTTTGCATTGCAGCCCAATGCACACATACACAGATATACAGAAGTGTAATATGTGGTATAATGTTTGACCTTATTCCCTGTGATGTATTCTTTTCTGTGTTTTAAAAATATTTATTTATTTATTTATGCACTGAAATTGAACTCAGAGACGCTCTACCAACTGAGCCATAACCACAACCCCTTTTGTTTTGAAACAGGGTCTCATTAAATTGCTGTGACTGGCCTTGAACTTGAGCTCCTCCTGCCTCAGCCTTTGGGTCACTGGGACTACAGGCATGTGGCACAGCACATGACTGCTATTGTATTTTTAACAGCCCAATAGTGGGCTACAGTCTATTGTTTGAAAACTCTTTCTAGTAATATTTCAAATTTTCCATTGACCTCTGGTGGTATTACCCAGCAGAGACTAGATGTGCCTGGTTTGTCTTACTAAGCTGCCTCAGCTTAATCTGCCAGTTTGATAAATCGGTTGTCAGTTCTGTAGTTTTATGAGACCCTACAAGTATAGTAGTCATTGGGGAAAAGTAGCTTAAAAAACAACAACCACACACACAATATCAGGCAATTCTTTTGCATATAATCAAACTTTTGTAAATTTTTGATTTATAAAATTCCCTGGTATTGGAAAAGTTCTCTACATATTTTTTTTTCTTGCAGTGCTAAGGATTGAACCCAGGGCCTTGTGCTTGCAAGGCCACACTATCAGCTAAGCCATATCCCCAGCTCCTTTTTTTCCTATAATATTATTTTTTCCAAGACCTTCATCTCTACTTAATTTACTATGTCAGTAATGCAAATATTCTCCAAACCACATTCATAATTACTGTTTTGCTACTTTGCAGTAAGAACTATGCCTATCTAAGGAACTGTGCACTGTATTTATGCTGAGTATTCTCACTTTTAATTCAAATCCCACCTCTGCTACTAAGTAGTTTTACCATTGTGGACAAGGCCCTCAATTCTTTTGGTTCTGTATTCCATAACACTAAAATCGGAGGTTGGACTCAGTGTTTCTCAGCAATCACAAGTCCTGAAGTGGAACATATTAATAATCACAGGGCAAAAGGGTGACATGTTGTTTCTAAAACTGCATAGTATAATAATCATTTAGGAAATTTTGGATAATAATGTTTTCATTACATAACCTCTCAAAGTTAAGCTAGACATTCTTTTTGACTGGTGGGCAGAGATTTAAAAAGGTTTAAAAATACCAAATTAAATTATGGGGCCACTGGTAACTACATTTTTGCATTATATGATTCTGGCAAAGCAACCAATGAATAATAGTCAATCATAACTATACAGAGAGAAGACTAGCATACTTTTGATACTTCTTACTCCCCTCTTTTACCTAATTTCCCAATCCATTCAGGTAAGCCTTAGAATACATTTTTATTATGTTTTAATTTCCACTAAGTTTAGTGTAGCCAGTTACTTAACCAATTTGTATTTTTTTTTTTGGATGATGATGATGAAAAGGAAATTAAAAAAAAAAAAAACTATTCTGTGTAATTCCCTGCAGTGTTTTGTGGATTACATGACATAATAACTGGTTGTGCTTTGGAAAGTTTTTAAGATATTGTATAATATCACTGTATTTATTAATTTTGCTTTTGCTTCATATATGTTTTACTGAAATCAGTTCTTTAAATGAACAATTATAATCTTCCACTGGAGACTATAAAACATTTTTTTAATCTTTAAACAAAATCAGTTTTCTCTATTGTTAAATTTTTCCTTCTATGATGCATTATTTTTTCCGTTTTTGAAGTATACTTTACATACCATAAAATTTATCCTTTAAATTGTATGGTTTCATAAGTTTTAGTATATTCAGAGTTGTGTTACATTACCACTAGATCCAGAGCATTTTTATCATCCCCAGAAGAAACCCTGTACCCATTTGCAGTCACTTTCCATTTCTTCCTCTCTCATACTCCTATCAACCACAAGTCTACTTTCTGTCTTTATGGGTTTTTCTACTCATGGTATTTTGTGTGAGACTCTTTCACTTAGTTTAATGTTTCAGGGTTCATCCAAATTGAAACATGTATCTATTTATGACACAATAATATTCCATGGTATGGACATATCATTTTGTTTATTTGTTATTGATAGACATTTGTATTGTTTCTGTTTTTTGGTACCATAAACATTAACATACAAGTTTTCATGTGGACACATATATCTTGGATATATACCTGGGAATGTAATTTTTGAGTCACATGGTAACTTTCTGTTTAACTCTTTGAAGAAATACCAAACTGTTTTCCCATGTGGCTATGCTATTGTGGATTCCCACTGGCAATGGGAGTACTGTAGTTTGAAAGTTCCAACTTCTCCATCTTTGCAGTATTCATTAGATTGTCATTTTAATTATTGCCATTCTAGTGAGTATGAAATGGCATCTTGCTGTGGTTTTGATTTGCATTTCCATAATGGCTATTACATAGCTCTTGTTCTTATTGCTGCAGTCATTGTAGTATCAGAAATCTTAGAATTGGTAACCTTGTTATGTGTTGCTTGGGTGTGGGAAAAATTAAATCTAATTTGTTCACATTGTTTGAAAGTTTGCAAGACCTCTTCACATCCATTGTCTTTTTAGTTTCCTCAATAACATTGGAAATAGGGCAAGGATTCTTTTTATTTTTATGGATGAGGAATCTGACTGTGGTAAAGGCATTTTTCAAGGTTGTAAAGCTGATAAATAGGGTAACCCTTTCCTTACCTCAAGATATGACCCCTCTCTTCTTCATGGAATCTTGTTGCCAAGTTTGGAAAATTTTTTCTTGCACTACTTGACACTTGTAGACCCAATGGGTTAAAATCTATGATCTATGACTTATATATTTAACATTAGTGGCCATGTATTTTTCTATGCTTTGTCCTAATTTTTGTACTTTTGTTCATATTTGTGTAAATATCTTTTAGATCTTTCCAGTTACCCCCTGGGCCTTATCGTCAAGAAATGTATGTATTTTGATCTGAAGAGTGCTTCAAATCCCCACCCACCCTTCTTCCTCACCTACTCCAATTTATTCTTAACAAGGACACTAATATTTCTGTAAGTATCCTGAGAATATTTCAGAAGGATCTGGGGAACTGTAGGATTAATTTGGGCAAAATTCAGTAATCCTAGAGGTTGGGATTACTATAAAGGTATATTGAGATTATAAATCATATACATAGGAATAGCACTATAGACTACTTTTATCAAGCCCAGTTTGTTAGCTTATTCAGGAACTAAAATCAAAGCTTAGGGTTGTCTCTGTTTTTGAAAAAATCAGGACCACAGTGTATTCTAGAACTAATTTCTGAGATTTCTATTCCAACATGAGGTAAGGAATACTTATCATTTGGGGATATACAAGAGTTACCATTTTTGTTTGCATATAATTGACTTCTATATTTATTCTCATTGAATCTCACTAAGATTATTTTTGCCACTTAATGCTAATCTTCCATAGTTGTCATATGTAAGATATTTTTTTACCTGTGTTAAGATTAGCAGATCTTGATGTTGGGGTTTCTGCCATGAACTGAGAATTTTCCAAATTTTCTGTAATAAGAAAGTATTATTGATACATACTGGAGCAGATATACTTTTGAAAGGAAATAAAGATAAGGTGTTCTTAACAGTCCCAGAAAGCACTAAGAAACAGTAAGTTGCTGGATTTTCCATACAATTAATGTATTCTTTAAAAATTTTTTGTGTCTCTTAGTGTCATCCAGTCTTACTTCCTGAGCCCACCCATGTTATGCTGAACCATCTCTATGCATTATCTATTAAGACAAGTGGTGTCCTTAGTTCTTCACATCTCAGCTATATGAAAAGTTATGGATAACATGTTGTGCAGTGGTTACTTGCTCAGCTACTTCATTTTACCTGAAGGTGACAGTAATGGTTAAGAACTTACTTTATAGTCAGCGGGTCATTTGTTTTTAATTTTATTCACTGTGTCTGTGTTCTGGCTAACTTACTTGTGCAGTGATTGAACAGTGTATTTTATTTCCCAGTTTCTTTTTGGATGGCTAGAACCTTTATACCACCTACTTATTTGAGTTCATAGTAGTAAGATATCATTTGCCAAAAGTCAGGTTTAACTTCTAGTTCAAAGAATACTTGAATGTGATAGTAAGACTTCTTTTTCCCATTTTAAATGTGGAATTCAGCTACTTTTAGGTGCCACTATCATATATACCCAAATGATTGCTTCTATCCTGTACATTAGGTAAAGGAGAAATGTGACCATACTTACCATGTTCTCTCTAGCTCTAGAGTCCTCCTTGCTTTCTCTGCCTTTTTCGATTCTGGGATGAAAATTTCTGTTCTGTTCTATCTGTCATATCTGGGTTTAGGTTGTTAGAATAAGGCTAACGAGCTTTGTGGCTGTCAAACTAAGCTGATCATGATCAGAATCACCTGAGAAAATTTGTGAGCATACATTCAGTGACTCCATCTCCAAAGATTTCAAAGAAGAGCATTGAGATCCAGTCACATCCTTAACCCTTTTTGTGTTATTTTTATTTTGAAACAGGGTCTTACTAAGTTTCTGAGGCTGTCTTTGAACTTGTAATACTCCTGCCTCAGCCTCCCAAGTCATTGAGATTATAGCCATGTACCACCATGCATGGCACAGTGCTTTTATTTCTTAGATGTGTGTAACTAGATTAGGGAAATCACTGGTAGAGTGACTCTAATAGATTATATGGTAATATAGAAAATTTAAAAATATATTTCTGAATTTCACTTTTATAATTACCTTGTGAGCTATTATTTTTAACCCCAGTTTTATAGATAAACTAAGTCTCAGAGAAGGTCAAATTGCTAGTAATTAACAGAAAGGACTGAGATTCAGTCTCATTTTATTAATTCCATGTTATGACCTCTGCGTCATCATGCCATGTTTACCAAATAGGTCTTTCTTTGACCTCCTTCTCATTTCTACAAAATTTTTCCTGGGATTGTGTGTACTGGTGAGTTTTACTATGGTTCAGATCCAGGGCATGTGCATATTAGGCAAGCACTCTACCCTTGAGCTCCACTTCAGCATTTTTATTTAATTTCAAGACAGGATCTTGCTAAGTTGCCCAGGCTTTACCTCAAACTTGCCTTAGCCTCCTCAATAACTAGTATTACAGGCATACATCACCATGCCCAGCTGAAGTTGAATTTTTACCCACTTTCTGTCATATTTAGGCTATGTGTCAGCATACTCTGGTCAAAGTGTTAACCTGAGATGCATTTATTATGTATAATACAGTATGGAGGGAAAGGTAGAAAAATATATTGGTTTCTAAATTAGATTTACTTGGGTTCTTTGGTGACTGAAAAAAAAAAAGACACCATGATTCCATCAAGGCCAAACTTCAATTGGCTTGTGATTTCTAAAGCATCTTTTTCTGGTCTACTTGACTTGTGAACTTTTGCTTTATCCCTTCTAAACCTACCCCATCTCTCTGGTAATGACAAGGACCAGTGATAGAGGTGGCTTAGGGACATCCTGAATCTCTCTTCCCCATTCCCTCTGGCCTCTGTGGTAACCATCCAGCCACACATATGCAGTTCTGGAGTGCCACCTGCCTTTGTCTAACATCCCCTGGCTCCAGGGCACTTAAATTGACTGAAGATGAACTGCTTCATGTTTTATGTCCAGTTAGCACTTTTCATGCACTCATTCATATTCTGAAAGAACTTCCTGTTTTGAGTTTTCCTTTTGTCAGAAATCAGAAGGCCTAAGGTAATATGCTATGTATTTAATACCCCAAGTAGTTTTTCACATACTTCTCTACTACTTGGGATCTAATTTCCCTTCATTATTGCTTCCAAAGTTCTTAATAGTGACAGTTTGTGAGAAGATCAAGTAAAGATATTGGGTATCTGAAGGAGTGAATATTACTGCAGGCCTGTGTATCTGTATCTTAAGGGAGAAAATTCTGACTTCCATTCCCATTGATAACTCAGAACTTTGACCCTACAGCTCTTCTTTTCAGGGATTTCTGTTATCAATTACAAAATTGAAGTTCTGGGTCACAATTATAAGTTGGGAGTTAGAACTGAATAGCCACATAGGTGTTGTCCTTAACAGGGCCTTAGAAAATAAGAGAAAGGGAATTTGGACAGGTTAAGGACATTTCAAATACACAAATGCTCGGAAATATTTGTGATAACCTGAAGGTGGTGATTCTTTTCCCCAGTTAGTAGAGTTGCATTCTGTAGATTGTCTGGGAGAGTGATTTACAGTAGAGTATCTATAGATGAAATAAAAGGAATTGACAATCCAGAGATCCACCAGATCAAGAGCTAGTCTGAGCTCAGAGGATTCTGAGGGTAGCATCTTATTTTCAGATGCAGCAGAGAACTGTGGTAGCAACTACAACTAGATTAACTAAACTTTCAGGAGAAAAGGTAGAACTGTCCAAGGTGAACTGAGATCAATAGTCATTTTATCCTCTGGTGCCATTTGCTGTTTATTTGTCTGGATTGTGAATGACCTTTGCCTAGTCAGAGGATATCTGTTAAGGTAATAAAGCTCCTAGCAGTATCAGTTAATAGAGGATGAGTTGGAAAACTGAGGGACTTCAGATGTGCAGCCCATTTTACCCCAAAGGACACTTATTATATGGGAAGTGTAAAGAGACACCATGAAAGCTTATAAGAAGCAGAGTAACATCTCTTAAAGATGTATGATGCTAAGGTCATAAAGACTAAAGCAAGGTGACTCAACTAAAGCATACTGTTCCAAAATATTTTCTAAGTGTTAAAGTAAGGTAGAGTATTATAACTAAAGAGCTTTCCAACATGTTTTTGAAGAAGCAAACTGAACACCAGAACAAAACTCAAGGATACCTGTCAGAAGAAAAAATGTTCACCTCTCAACATGGTAAAAAGCTACCATGATTGACAACCAATCAAAAATTACTAGGAAGATTTCTAGGCAAAATGGAATAACATGAACTAGATTTACCCTGCCACCAAAAACAACATTCCAGACACATTATATGAACCAGTAGTTTTCAGGCATTGTCTTAGTCTATTTGTGCAACAGTAACAGAATACTGAAGATTCAGAAATTTGCCAAGAAGCTAGGCATGGTGATACATACCTGCAATCCCAGCAACCCTGGAGGCAGAGGCAGGAAGAATATAAGTTCAAGGCCAGCAGTCTCTAACTTAGTGAGGTCCAAAGCAGCTTAGTGAGAACTGTTTCAAAAATTTTAAAACTGACTCGTTACATGGTTCTGATTAAGTACCTCCAGATTCAATCCCAGGTATACACACACATACACCATATATGTATATGTATGCATACACATATAAAACATTTATTTATTACAGTTCTGGAGACTGGGAAGTCAAGAACAAGGGGCTAGTATCTGATGAGGACCTTTGTGCTTTGTCATCCGATGTGGAGGGTTGAACTCAATCTTTTATAAGAAATTCATTCCTATGATAATAAACCCATTCTCACAGTAACAGTTTTAATCTATTACTGAGGCAGATTCTTCATGGCTTAATCACCTCTTAATTTTACTATAATGGAATTTAATTTTGTAACATACTTTTTGGGAGATACATTCGAACTACCATAGATATTAAATACCAAACAATGAAGAATGATGACCTCTGAAATATGGGAAACAAATGAGGTGGACCCTTTAATTGATTGTCTCAGCTTACTACCCTGACAATATTTCTGAGTTACGACTATAAATTTCTGAGTTATGAATTTCCAGTCTACTGAATTGCTTAAGTTGAGAACATGGAGTACAGAACAGAAGGATTTTCCATTAGTAGTAGGGAACATTTCTCTCTAAACTGAATGCTGATAGTAGGCATAAAAATGACCCTCCAAAGATATCTTTGTGTTCATTCCCAAAATCTATGATTAGGTTAGCTTATATGCCAAAATGTAACTAAGATTATAGATGGAATTAAGGTTAGCTTGAAATGGGGATTTTGCCTTGGATCATTCAGTTGGACCCAACTATAATGGGAGAAGCTCTGAGTGATGTGATATGAAAAGATCTTGACATATGTGCTGGTTTTGAAGTTGGAAAAAGAGGATATTTAACCAAGCCATGTAGGTAGCCCCTGGGAGCTAGAAATTAAGGAAACGGGTTCTCTCCTGGAGCCTCCAGGAGAGAGAAACTTTAATATTAACTGAGAGAGACCAATTTTGGAGATAGGAACCAAATCAATGTAAGATAATTTGTGTTGTTTTAAGCCACTGAATTTGCTGTAATTTGTCACAGTGGTCATAGAAAAACTAATGCAAAATCTAAAACTTAAAATGCCAAGTCATGGTGAACAAGTTACTTCAACATATCTGCATCTCAGAACAAAGCTCAAACATATGAACAGAAAAAAAAATACCTAGCACCAAGCAAGATAAAATTTACCATATCTGATATCTAATAAAAAAATGAAGCATTCAAAATATAGGAAAATTAAACTATAATGATAAAAAATATTGCAATTGACTCAAAACTTAAAGAGAATACACACAGCAGACAATGGATATTGAAATATATCATTTTTTCTACATATTTGGAAAGATTAACTACATGTCCACACATGTACATATTTATATCATTTAAGCTTCAAGAGATTAGAACTACAAATCATGAGAGGAAAAATACTCAGACAAACATTGCTGTTGGATACAGAAAATGAAAAACCCCAAAATAGTGAGGCCTGAGAAAAGGGAGTGAAAAAGAAAGTCATACATTAATAGCATTGATCCTTTCCCAGTGCATTCCTGCCCAATGATAGAAAAATCCCATAGAAAGGAATCCAAAGCACTGATCCTTCCCCAGATAAATCCTGTACCAGTGGCAGTACAATGGCACCCTGAAGGGAAAGAGATAAATACTGAACACTAACCCCAGACCCTCTCTTCTTCTTCAAGCAAAAATACTGCCCAGTAAAAATAAATTTTTAAATTCTCACAAAGCTGTTTTCTGAATGCTCAAACTGCTGACTCAGACCCCCTCCTATTTCACCCAGTAGGACTGACCCCAAATTTCTGAGTGCCCAAGCAGAATGCTCATTATATAAGTCACCTCTCAGTATAACCTATATAAACCCAGTCTCCTCCTTTATTCAGTGGCCCATTTTCTACCAGGAGAGTGGGTCCAGTGGTGTCACCCCATTCCTACTCCTCATCCAGTCCTGCATGAGACTTCATTCCTGAGTAAAGAACTGATCTGTGAAGTTTGTGTCCACATCAGTCTTTCTGTGCTGACAATTGCAAAACAATACAAACCACTGAAAATGAAAAAGACTTTTAGAAATGAACAATGCAGGAATTTCAAGATGATGGCTAGTGGAATGCTGTATTCCTTGTGTTCCATGAACTTGGATTCAAGCAGCAGGAATACTGCTTTAAGAGGTTGGTGAAGGAGGGATTTCACTAAAACAATATTGGGCCCTCAAAGTATCTTAGAGACTCAGAAATTTGGATACAAGATTATGTAGAGAGAAATGAGAGGGAGGAGGGGTTTCAAAAATGGTGGAAAGGGACAAACATCATTACCCTATGTACATGTTTGATTACATGAATGGTATGAATCTACATCATGCACAACCATAGAAATTAAATGATGTACCCCATTTGTGTACAATGAATCAAAATGCAGTCTGTAAAGCAATAAATAAATAGTTTTTTTTTTTTTTTAAAAAAGACTACATTAGAGCCAAGCAGTTTGCAGTGCTGGTTCAACAGGGAGGGAGAATGCAGAGAAACACAACAGATTTTGTAAGAAAAATTCTGAGATCAGAAAAGCAGCCTGCCCTCAGCTGATCCAAAGGCTGCACTGTACATGGTTTTTACCAACTGGTGCCAAAGAGCTGAGGCAGGAGGCATCTTGAGGTGGCCATGCTGCAGCACCTGCTGCAGGAGCTGGGAGATATGAGCAAATGCAGCTATGTTACTATCTGGGGTTCTGGCTTTGTTGTCTATACTCAACACAGAATTGAAGAACAGGACAAAGATATAGCAAACAAGAAGCAGGTTTATTGCCAAAGGTAACAGAGATAGACTTTTCTGAAGAGAAGTGGTCCCAGAACTGGGAATCCTTTGGGTGGGTTTTGGCCTGTTCTTTTTTGGTTTCTGGAATTTTCTCCTTTCCTTATTTCTTCCCCTGTCTACACACACCTCACTCTTATCAGTTGGTTCCCTCTCTGTCCATGAGTCTGTTATAGCTTTTCTATTAGACCACTATCCCCTGCCCTTTGCTTCAGGGCATAAAGCATATTTTACCCAGGGGAATTCAAACTGGAAAGGTGAAGAGGAGCCTGACTCACTTTCCCCTTTGAGTCTGGTGGCTTGCAGAACCATGTCAGGAATTTGAACAGGTAGGTGTATAAGCTCAAGGACCAAACCCAAGGAGTCTGGAAAGGCTGTGTCCATGGGCAGCAGGGGAGTGAAGGATTGGCTTCCCTGTCTGAGGAGTGGTGACTCCTGGAATCCAGACTCCCAGCAGAGATAGGGTAAGTGCTGAACCCTACGTGTTGATCCAGTTTCACCAGAGCAGTCACCACCCCTGAGACCTGATTAGACCTATGCCCCACCTACAGAAACTCCACTCTTAGATCTCTGCAGCAGCAAAACCTGGGAGTGCAGTGATCTGCTCTGTGCTGACAGAACTTCAACTGACAGGACTTCGCACCCCATTCTACCTCATACTGGTGAGAAAGGAAGCAGATAATATTTGAACTCCAACTGGCAACTTGGTGAGTAACACAAAAAAAGAAGGTTTAAAGAACCCTTTGTCCTTATGCTCATGCTCAATACAACATTCAAGAACAAATGGAAAGAAAGACAGTTGGACATAGACAGTGAATGGAAAGTGAAAATGCACCCAGACAAACCACTTCACACGTGGGAACTCACACAAGATATTTATTAGGTAGACTAACAGTGTCTGCCCTGAAGAGAGACAGAGAGCCTGCGAGAGAAAGTGTGGTGGGGGAGCTTCACTTAAGTACTTGAATATCCTGGGCTAAGGATGATTGGGCCAATTGCTGAGCAGTTAAAATTTGCAGGCTAGGACTGGGGAGATAAATCAGTTGGTAGAGTGCTTGCCTTGCAAGCACAAGGCCATGGGTTGAATTCCCAGCACCGCCAAAAAAAAAAAAAAAAAAATTTGCGGGCTACAGATTAAGCCAATGACTGCCAAGCACAAGATGACAAGTGAGCCAATGGCTGACTAGAATAGTAGACTGACAGCTGGGGGTGGGTCATGTCTCCTCGCCTTCCCCCACAGGCGTGTTCTGTGCCCAACGGCTCAGGAAGAAGCCCAACGAGGTCCTAGGGTATGCTGGTTGTAGGCAGCCTGAGGCCTAAAGTGAGAGAGCCAGACTGCAGGGCAAAACCAGTGCCTGCCTCCTACCTGCCACTGCCAGGTGACACCTGGCAGGTTCATACAGGCAGAGCACTGTGTCAGCAGCTGCGGACTTGCCTTGCTACATCTGCTCGCCAGGCAGCCCACTGAGCCCTACAGTGAATACATATTCTAACTGACAATTTTGACCACCCCAGTGGGAACGATGCCTTAATCTTTCATTAAGAATTTCTGTGTGTGTGTGTGTGTGTGTGTGTGTGTGTGGTGCCAATTGGTTCATGGACATATGTATGTACCCATATTTGTTTCTTTTATGCTTTTTTTCTGATGTCCTTTTTTATTGTTTTATTTCAAGGATGAGTTTTATGAAGTAGAATTACAAGTAGTAAAATTCATCTTTTTGGGGGGCACAAATGCATCAGTTGTGTAGCCACTACCACAGACAAGAGATAAGACAGTTTTATAACTCAAACAGCCCCTGGATGCTGCCTCTTTGTGACCAACCCCTCCTACATCCTGGCAACCACCCATTTGTTTGTTCTATTGGTATAGTTTTGCTTTCCTTGGGCATTATATAAATGGAGTTGTCAGTAGCCTTTTTTTGTTAAATATACTGATGATTGAACCCAGGGTCTTACCCATGTGCACCACACTAAGTTACATCCCTTTTTAAACTTTTTGTGCTCAAAATAATAGTATATTTGAAACAAAATATTTCTATTGTGTGTATCAGTAGTTGGTTACTTTTTTATTGCAGACTAAAATTCCATAGTATAGATGCAACAGTTTGCTTATCTGATACTTACCAGTTAAAGGATTCAAATTTGCTTAAATTAAAAAATCAATGCATCTTGTGTGGCTGCCAGAATTACTGTCTGGCTGTCTGTCCCATGATTGACCAATTAAATTAAGAGGCAGGGCATTGACTCAAGAAGGTGACTTTATTTGGAAAGCCATCTCAATAAGAGAAAAGGGGAACTCTTGTCACAAAGCCCTTCTTGCTAGGAAGCTAATCCAAGATGGCTTATATAGGTTACCTTTGGTTTTCCCCACACTGGTGGGCATCTTCCTGAAGCAGGAGGCCTCGATAATGCACATCCTACCAGATTACTTCTTTATGAGGTGTTTTTCACTTTCAGCAAGTCTCAAAATCCAAGACCAGGATTGGGATTGTAGCACAGTTGAGCTCATGCCTAGCACGTGTGGGGCACTCGGTTCAATTCTCAGCACTACATATAAGTAAACAAATAAAGGTACCTTGACAACTAAAAAATACTTTAGGAAAAAAAAGTATATCCTTTCTCTGTCATTACATACTACAAACTCCCCCACAATGAATGTACACCATCCTTCTTCCCTTAGTTGCAAATCCAGCTAAGCCCTGAAACATCCTCATGCATGGTTTCACTAGTTTGAATGAAGCCATGTGGGTGGGGTTCTGCATGGCTGCCATTTGTTCCCAGACCTTCTCCTTGAGGAATGGTGAAGGGTATAGGTGGGATCAAGGCCTTTGCTATCAGTACCCAGCCTGGACACAGCTATCTCATGTGGGGAAGTTTGTGTGTGAAGGAGGGTGGGGTGCAGCCACTGATGGAAGGTGCAATGTGTGGGTGAATATTGAGTGCTTGACATTAGGCAAGGACTAAACAAGAAAGCACCTGCTTCTAAGAGTACAGCAAGCCAGAGTGTGTGAGTGTGTAAAAGAAAACACCCTCACAAGCTAATCCTTTCCTGGACCTGGGGAAGCCAATGGATGGCGGGCCCCCAGGAGACTGCAGCTGTTTTGGCCGATAGATGGAGTGTTGTACCACATCTGGGTTCTGCTTCAGCAATCGCCCCATTCAACATCCCAGGAATCATTAGCCTCTGTGTTCTGGCGGTGAGAGACAGTAGAGACCACAATCCATGTCCCTGAAGCAATGTCTCACAGAATAGGGGGTTCAAGCCAGTTTTCCCAAGTTCTCTCCTTGGGAAGCCTCCATCTCTAGAGAAATGGGAGTTCAGCCCATTGAACTTGAAGCTTCAGCCTTAAGAGAGAGGTCCAAATGTAAAGGAACAGCCAGCCATGATCACCAGGGTGCTGGTTCTGATCCTGTGATCAATTTACTGATGACCTCAGTGTATTTGCCTTTCCTTGTGGTCCTTTGTGTAATAAAATTCCGAATTTCTAGCTCTAAAATACTTGCTACTGGAGGTACTAAGATGAAAGACACACAAGGTCCCATTCTGCTGGAGGGCTTCAAATTATAAATAACTAATCCTTTTAGGCAAAATAGACCAGAATGGAGACACAGAGGATGGTTGTATGTGCTGCTAAAATATTGAAATGCTTCTCTTCTAGTTGGTAAATGGCTGTTGACCCAGCACTAGGTTTGCCAAATCAAATACAGAGAGCACCCCATTAAATTTTAATTTCATATAAACCAAAGGTAATGTTGAATGTTCTTTTTTTAATTAACTTTTTTTTATTTTTACAGACCACATTTTGATACATTGTACACAAATGGAGTACAACTTTTTATTTCTATGGTTGTTACACAACATAGATTCACACCATTCATGTAATCACAAAAATACATAGTGTGATACTGTTTCATTCTACTATCTCCCATCCCCTCCCACGTGATTTTTCTCTACACCATCCAAAGTTCCTTCATTCTTCTCTTTCTCCCACCAACACCCCCCCTTGTTATATGTCATCATCCACTTATCAGAGAAAACATTTGACCTTTGGTTTTTGGGGATTGACCTATTTCACTGAGCATGATCTTTTCCAACTTCATCCATTTACCAACGAATGCCATAATTGTATTATTTTCTATGGCTGATTAATATTCCATTGTGTATATATACTATAGCTTCTTTATCCATTAAAAAATTGAAGGGCATCTCAGTTTGGTCCACAATCTAGCTATTGTGAATTGAGCTGCTAGAACACTGATGTGACTGTGTCACTGTAATCTGCTGATTTTAAGTCCCTTGGGTATAAACCAAGGAGTGGGATAGCGCTGTCAAATGGTGGGTACATTCCAAGTTTTCTGAGGAATCTCCAGACTACTTTCCTTAGTGGTTGCAACAATTTGCAACTCCACCAGCAATGTTTGAATGTGCCTTTTTCCCCACATCCATGCCAACACTTATTATTGCTTGCGTTCTTGATAATAGCAATTCTAATTGGAGTTTGATAAAATCTTAGGGTGGTTTTTATTTGCATTTCTCTAATTACTTGGGATGATGAGCACTTTTTCATGTATTTGTTGATCACCTGTATATGTTCTTCTGTGAAATGTCTGCTCAGTTCCTTAGCCCATTTATTGATTGTTTCTTTGTATTTTGGGTGTAAAGTTTTTTTTAAGCTCTTTATAAATTTGGAGATTAGTGCTCTGTCTTAAGTATGTGTGGAAAAGATTTTCTCCCACTCTATAGGCTCTCTTATCACAGTATTGTTTCCTTTGCTGAGAAAAAGATTTTTAGTTTGAGTTTATTCCATTAATTGATTCTTGCATTTATTTCTTGCACTGTGGGTGTCTTGCTAAGGAAGTCTGGTCCTAAGCCAATGTGAAGGAGATTCGGGCCTACTTTTCTTTTTTTTTTTAATAATTTTACACAAATGGGATACATGTTGTTTCTCTATTTGTACATGGAGTCAAGAAATAACATTTGTGTAATCATAAATTTACATAGGGTAATGTTGTTTGATTCATACTGTTATTATTTTTCCCTTCCCCCCACCCCTCCCACACCTCTTTTCCCTCTATACTGTCTTTCTTTCTTTATTCTTACCACCCTCCTTATCACTAACCCTAAATCTAACCCTAACTGTAATGCTAACCCCTCCCACCCCCCATTATATGTCTTCATCCACTTATCAGTGAGATCATTCATCCTTTAGTTTTTTGAGATTGACTTATCTCACTTAGCATGATATTCTCCAATTTCATCCATTTGCCTGCAAATGCCATAATTTTATCATTCTTTATGGTGGAGTAATATTCCATTCTATATATATGCCACAGTTTCTTTATACATTCATCAACTGAAGGGCATCTAGGTTGGTTTCACACCTGGCTATGGTGAATTGAGCAGCTATGAACATTGATGTGGCTGTATCTCTGTATTATGCTGATTTCAAGTCCTTTGGGTATAGGCCAAGGAGTGGGATAGCTGGGTCAAATGGTGATTCCATTCCAAGCTCTCTGAGGAATCTCCACGCTGCTTTCCAGAGTGGCTGCATTAATTTGCAACCCCACCAGCAATGTATGAGTGTACCTTTTTCCCCACATCCTCGTTGGGCCTACTTTTCTATTTGGTGAAGGGTCTTTAGCCTAATTTCTTGGTCCTTGATCCATTTTGAGTTGAGTTTTGCACAGGGTGAGAGATAGGGGTTTAATTTCATTTTACTGCATATGGATTTACAGTTTTGCCAGCACAATTTGTTGAAGAGGCTATCTTTTCTAATCATTTGTTTTTGGCACCTTTGTCTAGTATGAGATAACTGTACTTATGTGGGTATGTCTCCATGTCCTCTATCCTGTACCATTGCTCTACCTGTTTGTTATAGTCCCAATACCTTGCTGTTTTTGTTACTATTGCTCTATGGTGAAGTTTAAGGTCTGGTATTGTGATGCAACCTGCATTAATCATCCTGCCCATGATTGCTCTGGCTCTTCTAGGTCTTTTGTTCTTCCAGAAGAATTTCATGATTGCTTTTTCTGTTTCTATGAGAAATTATTTGGGGTTTTAATTGGAATTGCATTAAATCTGTATAGCACCTTTGGAAGTATGGCCATTTTGATAATATTAATTCTGCCTATCCAAGAACATGGAAGATCTTTCCATCTTATAATTTCTTATTCAATTTCTTTCTTTAATGTTCTGTAGTTTTCATTGTAGAGATCTTTCACCTCTTCAGTTAAATTGATCCCCAAGTATTTTATTTTAGACCGATATCTCTGATGAATATACACACAAAAATCCTTAACAAAATCCTGGTAAATCATACACAAAAACAACTTCCCAGTGTAATAGAGCATCATTGTTTCAGATACTTGTTAGACTATATATAACTGATGGTATCAAAATTTCTCCAACTTATTTTAATTCAAAAGCTGAAGCCTTTATGAAGTAGACTACTTACACCGAGATCAACAAAATATGAATTAATTAATAAGCTAAATGGAACAAAATAATTAATCAAACTGTGACTAATGTTCTTTTTAGTGTGTATGAGAAATTGCCTTCTTAAAATATATTCCAAATGTTTAATTTAGAAGAATTTGTACAAATTAGAAAGAAACATTGTTTAATGTTATCTGTGTCAACTGATCCTTTGAGTTTGTAAAAAAGCCAATGATGTTTATATAGATTATAAACTAATTAATCAATCACCAAGAATTATTCTTAAATAGCTGATTGGTCTAAAAATTTGTTCAGAACTATTTAATAATTGTTAAACCTAATGCAAAATGCATTTACTAATTTTTTTTTTTTACTTTTAATGATCCTATAGTTACTTACAAATACACAGTAAGAATCCTTAGTCTTCCTGTCATAACTATTACAGTTTTGACCTGGAATGTCCCTCAAAGTCTCATATGTTAATGGTTGGGTTCCTGATAAAGCAGTATTCAGAGATGAACCTTCTGTGAAGTGGTTGGATCATGAGGCTCAAACTTCATCAGTGAATCCATCCATTGATGGATTTGGAAGTGGTAGAAAGTGTAGGAGGTGGCATCTAGTAGGAGGGAGTAGGTGACTGGGTGTATGCTGTGGAAGGGTATATCTTTTCCTAGGCCCTTTCCTCATTCTCCCACTGTGTTTTCCAGCCACCATGAGGTGAGCTGCCTTCTTTGTTAGACATTTCTGCCACCATATTTTTCCTTACCTCAGGCCTAGAAACAATGGAGCCAGCAGGCCATAGATTGAAACCTTTGAAACATATACCCAAAACAAGTCTTTCCTCTTCTAATTTATTTTCTCAGGTATTTAGTTACAGCAAGAGAAAACTAAAACAATAACATAATTAAATATATTATATCCATAACCAAGGCACAAGTCTTATTTAATTTGGCATAAAACCTTACTATGAAGGAAAAAGAGCTATGCTTCATCTATAGAAATGATGCCTGCCAGGACCTGTCACAGAAATAGTCTCTTACCTGGTGTATTCCTTACAGAATCCTAAACTCTGTTATAGGTAGTAAAAGATGTTTCTTCCTATTGACTTACAACATTGAAAAATGTGACTGGGGAGGGAGGAAGGAGACTTATGGTTTTAGATGAAACAGATAAATCCCGGTAAATACTGATTCTGAATCCTTAATCTTAGTAAAACTGAAAGGAAAATACTGCTTGCACACAAAACAGTAAATTACAACCTATAGACTTTATGAAGTTTCCAAAAAGAAGCTAATTCTCAGTCTTTAGTATCTAGTTATATTGCCTATATATTAACAAGGATATTTATGTACATAATTAGCACTTCTATTTCAAAATTTCTTTTTAGTTGTAGATGGACACAATACCTTTATTTTATTTTTATGTGGTGCTGAGGATTGAACCTGGTGCCTCACACCTAGGAAGGTACTCTACCACTGAACTGCAACCCAACCCCATAATTAGTACTTCTATAAATCTATATAAATAAAATTTGTCAAATAAAAATTCAGAGTAATTATGTTGAACCAGAAAATTGCTTGAAACTATGCCTCAGGAGTAAAATTTTGGCTACAGAGAGGGACTAGGGTAGCAAAACTAACCTGTTGGACTGCCACTACTATGAATGATCATGTAAACCATGCTCTACAAAAAATAAAAAATAAAAATAAACATAGTTAATAAAAAGATCAGGTGCATCCTGTTTATCACTGTGCTTCTAAAATAAATTAAAACTAGAACATTTCTTAAAATCTTGGATTCTTGAACAAAGACATTCTTATTATTTTTTTCATGATCTAACTGATATTCATCCATTTAATAATTTTCCCTCTTTTTTGTAAGGATACTACATGAATTCCACTACGTGTATATAGCATGAATATTATATGGAATAATTTTTTATTCAACATGTTGCAATAGCTTATAGTTATATTTTTGATGTTCCAGTGGTCTTTGATTTGACTAGAGGGACTTCTAGTTGGCATCTGTGACATTAGGAAATGTCTCTATTAATCTCTGGGCACAAGAAAGTGTTCCAAGTTCATTTTGCAATTTTATTTCCACAACCCCAAAGCACAGACTTTTTTTAAAACAAGGAATCTGACTTTCTTTTAGTAGGAAATGGTATTCAGAAACCAATCTGTGGACACTATATATGCTCACTGCTGCTTGGATACCATTGCTTCAAGACTCTAATTGTGGGTATCATGAATTGATAGAGCTATCTACTACTCCAACCCAACATAATAGGGTTCTTCTCTAACTTTTCCTATTTAATAGTTTTGTCCTCCTCTGCCAAAGTTGATAACCTTGTTCCAGAGAAAATTCAAAGTACTTCCTGATTTGCTGTATCCTGTAAGGCTTACAAAACAGATCCAGAATTATTATACCAATTCCTCTGCCACCAGTAAACCTAGTAAATACAGTTCAAGATGTCCTCAGGATATGCTCAACTATAGAAAGACAACCACTGCCTTCTAAATTTACTTGAACTAAATTTTATGTGGTTATATTATTATTTGATATATTGTTAATTTGTTCTGCTTTTGTTTTAAGGTTAGCTTTTCCACTCTCTTTGAATACATAAAATATTGATGTGGTTTTAAAAATAACTAGATTAAGATATACTTATAAGTCATTTTTTTTAAAATACTCTTAGTGATAGTGGAATACATTGTCTTCATTTTGCATATTTTTCATGTGGTGCTGAGAAGAGAATCCACTCACTGCCTTGCACATGCTAGGTGAGTGCTCTACCACTGAGCCACAACTCCAGCCCTGAAAGTTCTTGTTAGTTCTATGCCTTATATCCATTCCCATGTACTCTTAAGTTAAAAAACTACACTCCATTTTCTGAAAAATATTGTTTCTGAAGAAACAGTATATCTAATTAATATTATATAACCCCCTTTTCCCTTAACACACTCCTTTGTACCTTGCTTTTTTCCCCTCTCACATTAAAAAAACATATCCATGCCAGTTCCAAGAGAAGCTTCTCACATTTAAGGCTGCAAAGTTCTCCCTTGTGTGTATATGTGACTAGGACATTCTTAATGTGGGAAATAGGGTCAAGTTATTATGAAATCATTAACCCATGTGATCAAATAGTATTTCCACAAATACAGACCAGCCTTAGGAAGGGGAAGGTGTTTTTGAAATCCACTTAGAGAAGAAGAGGGTAGGGATGGATTCCAGAAAAAGACACTTGCAGGAGGAGGTTACTTAATCCAGGACCCAAATCACCTTCCTCTGCCCCAGTTGTCTGTGTAGAGCTCCAGGTTTATTCCCTAGGATCTTATCAGAACTTTGGCTGCCTCTCAGTACTGTCTCCCTAAATAAATTACCCTCCCCAATTATTACCTTTAATAGGCATCTGAATCATCTTTCTTTTTTTCTTATTTCCTTCCTTTATCTTTTTAAACACAAGGAACACATGATGTGTACCTTTTGTAAGTTATTCACATGATACAAGAAAATACATAGAAAAAATTAAATTATGCTCCTTCATACTCATTTCTCCTAGAACAACCACTGCTAATTATATATAAAATGCTACTCTTGGATCACTAATTTCCCACTGAACAGACTAGGGGACCTCTCCAAGATCTCAGTCTCCACTCAAGAGTTTGGAATGTCCAAATACTCTGATGTTGGGTTTGTGCTCAGGTACTGGTCATACAATTGAAAGTTTAAATGTGGAAAGGCTAGCAGCAGGATAGAGATCCTTGTAAGCCAGTTTTTCTTCTGCCTGTCAATGACTATGGAGACTCATATTCTGAATCCTAAGATGCCAGATTTTTACTTTCTCAACACTGCTTGTACCCAGGAGAAAGGAGCATACCCATTTATTTCTGTATTTCCTCAGTCTTTGTTGGAGGAAATAAAACACTTCTCTGCCAGGCAGCTGGCAGCTGCTCTAGCAGCTCCAGTCATTGTACTCCATGCCCGATGTAGCCACAAGGGTGTAATGAGGGTAACTATTGCCATTTCTCAATTGGGGTATTAAAGGAGCATTATGCAAGGTAGATCAATTTTGCTGGACTTGGTGAGTCAGCCTTAAGCTGTGTGGAGCAGAATTTAATTTTTTTCTATGTATTTTCTTGTATCATGTGAGTAACTTACAAAAAGTACACATTCATGTGTTTCGAGGTTCTTCACTTTTGAATCATCTTAACTCCGGGTTTGTTCTGTGCTGGCCTAAGGACCGCGTTGACCAGGGGAGGATTGCCTGGGGATACTCAGTCACTCAGCTGGGACTGCCTCTTTCTATCTTCCCAGCAAAGACTTGCACAGGGTTCTGACTTTAGAAGAAATGGCACCCTTCCCAATGTTCTGATAATCTGTGCTGAATAGAGACCAAGGAGCAGGTAAAAGTGAGTAATAGTAGTGAGGGAGGTGGAGGAAGAGGGAAATGGGGAATAAGATGATAAGTGAAAAAAGGAATCAGGGATAAAGGAGAGGAAAAGAAGAAATCACAGTGAATCCCAAATTCACTTCTTAAGGTCATCATCACTCTCTGGAAAATCAATGGGAAGAGGAAAATTGCAAGAAGAGTAAAGAAAACTTTTAAGGGGGTGGAGCAGGAAATTTTTGCCATGGTAGAAAATTCTAGCAACCTAGGAGGAACGAATAGGTCTGGCAGAGGTCTAAAACACCCTTTCATGTCCTTAATTTCAAAGTGGATTTAATTTCATTCTCTGAAGTACAATCCTGAAGGAATGAGAAGAGAGAAGTGGAGAAGTGGAGGATACGACTCCTTCTCCCCTTGTAGAGTGAAGGTACCTGGATCCTGTCTGACAAGGAAAAGCACCAGGTGAAGGAATTCTAGAGTACAATGGAAGCTGAAGAAAGGATTTGCAAACCTATAGTGAAGGAAGCAGGTGAGGTTGTTGTGGTTCCATGGTGTAATGGTAAGCACTCTGGACTCTGAATCCAGTGATCTGAGCTCAAGTCTCTGTGGGACCTTTCCAGTTAGTTGGGATAAAAGCCATTTTCTTTGATTCTGTAAGTGGGACACAGTTTCTACTTCCACACCCTGCTTTACTGGTCAGGAGGGTTTCTGTCTAGGGAAGGAAGTAGCTGAGGGTAGCAGATATTTCAGTTTCCTGTGTCCTTTGCACCACACAGCCTTTGTCCCCTGCCCTGTTCCTTAGCTCACTAATTCAGATACATGAGGACCATACTTAGGCAGCAACCACTGTGAAATTAGGACACATCGATTCTGGGTGTCTGAACTTGGGATGTCCTGTTTTCAGCAATTCTGCTGGCTCCATGCTCACTGATTTTGGAGGTCCCAAAACCTCAGCCAAGAGGTTGAACAACCTGGCAACACTCCCACCCCCCAAGGTCCTCAGGTGACCTTCGGCTTCTAACCACAAATCCTTCACCCTGGGTTTTCTCCTACCGCAACTCCTCCTCATATTTGGAGCTATTTTTCTGTTTCTATAGAAATTACTTGAAATATGAAATACCATTCCTTCCTTAGCTTAGTGGCAGGGTGATGAGACTCAATTTCCTGTGCTGGGTTCAAGCAAGTTGGGTGCATTTCAGTTGGTTTCATTGGATTCTTACCTGTTACCATTTTGTCTGAATAATCCTGAGCTTCCTAGTCTCTATTGAGGCCAGTAGGGGCTGCAGGTGCCCAGAATTTTGCACCCCAATGTATAGAATCCATTGAAAACTTGAACTCTGCCAAGTTGAGACCTGGGCTGGGATTTGTGTGTCCCAGGGATTGTGTCCCAGGGGATTTCATCTCAGGCGGAGGTGAAAGGAGCCTCAGCAGCTCCAGTGGCACACCTCAGAATCGCAGGACTCCCCTTGCTTTTGCCAGGCCCTGCACTCAAGACAACACTGGAGAATTTCATGAAATGTTCTTTGTAATTCCTTCCTCTTCGTGGAGAAAATTGGATAACTTTAAAGATCTTCCTACCTAGTTAAGATGTTCTTCACCACATGCTTCAGAGAAGTTTTGATTTTTTCTTCCATTTTAAAAATTTTCCGTGGTTATAAAAGACTGGAAAATATAAACCCCTCAAAATAGGGTGAGAGGAGGAGCTCATTTTGGAGTGTTTGAATAGAAAGTCAGAGGCCAAATAAGGTCACAAAAGGAGAAAGGAGCAAGGGAAAGAGAAAAAGAAAGAAAGGGACCAGCAAGGAGTCAAGAGGGTAGTTTTCAGTTGCCGGGTTGGAGACACCACATTTGTCCACTGTGGAATCTCACTTGCATGCTGTTTGAACCATGAAGATCCACCCAAGAATGCTGTCCACCCAGAAAGCCTGAAGCTGTTTGCTTTTTTTGTTTTTGCTAATTTGCTTTTTGGTCTTCTTAGTGGCATGGGAAAATCCCTTACAATATGTGTAGTCACTAAATCAGAGACCTGCTTTCCTTAACCCATTATGTCTTCTCATCTCATATATGAAACACCAAAAAATTTACATTGAACCACGGATATAGAACTTATGTAATTTTGAAATAAATATTTGTGTTTTTAGAGTTCTAATATTCTGAGAAATGTAATAGGCAAATGATCATTGATATTTAAAAATATTAACAATATTATTAATGATAATAAATTATATAATAAGCTTTAGAATAAACTTTCCAAACTATATTAACACACCTGTGTCAATTTCATTAAAATATTGGCAGAAATGAAAACTTGGAATTTAATGTTTTAAAGTTGACTGGCAGGTACATGTTTTCCTCCTCCCCTCATCATCTTCCCTTTCAGACAGGCTGCCTGCTGGGCTTGGAGAGGTTAGAATGAGGGGAGAATTTCCGGACTTGAGACCATCAAATCAAGTACTAGTTGTGACTGAAGATTCAAGGACTGGAGTCCTTTCAGTAGACAGTACACCATAGAAAGAAATGTTTCTCTTCTTTAGGTTTCTCTTAAGAGTAGACCTTCCTACTCTTAAGCATTCACCCCAGGTCCTCCTCTTACACTCCTTAAGAATTATTTAGTCCTTATTTAATTTTTTAATGCAATTGTAAGATTGTAGTCATAAAATAAAATTCTTACAAATTTTTGAGACTCATTTTACAATTGTTTTAATTAAAAACTAGTTAAGAAAACAAAAATCTATGAATTTAGAGAAAAATATATAAAGCACAAATACAACAAAGGACTTTTGACTACAATATATAAAGAACTATAAAAATTAAATGGAAACACACAGATTTTGGGGACTGTGCCAGCCAGAATGGCTCCTGATCACATCAGCAGTGAGGAGGTTAACATAAGCACACTCAGGTGATTTATCACTGGCCTTATTCCATTAAGTCCACACGCACAACGCGTGCACAGGTGTTCCCGAGCACCTGCCCAGGCCTGCTCATCTTAACCCTTGCCATGATGGGGCAGCTGGCTCCTTACCTGATTGCAACTGGCGTGGCCCTGCCCTCCACCTCCTGGAGGGAATATAAGCGGGCAGTGGGTGGGGGCATGACAGTAAGGAGCAGCAGCAAGAACAGCAGCATCTAGCAGAAAGAAGTGGATTAGAAGCCATTAACAGAAAGGAAGAAGAAGTGGCAAGAAGATAGAAAGCACCTCTGAAAAGAAGCACCTCAGATAGATGCACCTTTAGTCCACAGGATGCAGGACGCACCTTTAAGAGGAAGCAGCAGAACTAAGAAGAAATAGATCTCTGATAAGCATAGAAGCCTCACTTTCTCTCTAAGCAAAGTCTCTCTTCCTGATAAGCAAAGTTTCTCTTCCACTAAGCAAAGTCTCCCTTCCTCTAAGCAAAGTCTCTGTTCCTGATAAGCAAAGTTTCTCTTACTCTAAGCAAAGTCTCTCTTCCTCTAAGCAAAGTTTCTCTTACTCTAAGCAAAGTCTCTCTTCCTCTAAGCAAAGTCTCTCTTCCTGATAAGCAAAGTTTCTCTTCCTCTAAGCAAAGCCTATCTTTCTCTCAGGTTCTCTCTTCCTCTATGAATTAGTGAATATAGGAAAAATAGTTTATTTCCAGGCCCCTCTGATAAATACCTGCACAATTGTTGCCACGGGCGATGACACACAGCAACAGCAACAACAAAATGGCAAAAGACATGAGTAGACATTTCAGCAGATTAGCACATGTTAAGAAGTTTCACATCATCAGACAGAAGGAAAATGCAAATTAAAATCACAGTGAAACACCTCTGCACTTCCATTAGAAATATCAAAGGATGAGCTGTTCAGAGTAGCAAGCAACTTTCACACATTGGTGGTATGAGTACAAAATGGTACATTCACTCTGGAAAAGATTTAGAGGTTTCTTATCAAGTTAAGGATACTTGTATGATCCAGAAGGCCCACTCCTGGACATCTGTACCTTAGCAAAATAAAGACATGTTCACACAAAATCCTCTACAGGAATGTTCATAGCAGTTCTAATACTAGTAGCCTCAAACTAAAATCAACACAAAAGTCTTTCAACTGATTAATAGAAAAATGGTGATTTTCCATTGAATGGAACCCTCAGCAAAAAATAAAGGAATGAGCCAGGCATAGTTACCCACACCTGTAATCCCATGTAATCCCAGTGTCTCTGGAGGCTGACACAGGAGGTTCAAAGCCTCAGCAACAGCGAGGCACTGAGCAAGTAAGTGAGACCCTGTCTCTAAATAAAATACAAAATAGTACTGGGGATGTGGTTCAATGGTTGAGCGCCCCTGAGTTCAATCCCCAGTACCCAAAAATATGTAGAAAGAAGTGAACTATTGATATGTGAAACAATTTGGAAGAATCTCAAAGTCATGTACTGAGTGAAAGAAGCCAGTCCTTAATAGTTAGGTATTATAAAATTCTGTTCCTATGACATTGTCAATAAGACAAAACAATGGAGATGAATAGATTGGCAGGTGCCAGGCTTGTTTTGGTGAAAGATGTGATGGTAAAGAGACAGCATGAGGAAGGTTTTGGAAGAGCAAAACTTGTGTTCTGATTATGGTGATGACTACACAACCTTAACATGTTAGTAGTAACACAGAGATTTAACCAGAAGAAAACAGCAGTTTCACTTTACAATAATTAAACAAACTGTAATGTAGTGTATAAAGCTGCTATCCCACCCTTTCCATTGCAGCCATTTCCCCACCTCCCAACTACTTGTCAGTCTTTGCACATCCTATCTAGCTATTGGTTCATCAGTCAGCTTGCAATTATTCTCTGTTATTTGTCCCCTGTTAGTCTGGTGGAATTCAACTGCTTTACCCTGCAGGGAGACACTCTGTTTCCTTAATAAACCCTCTTATGTAATTTCCCATGTCTGGCATGGTTTTCATGGGATTTCTTACACAAACAACAAAAGTTCAAGGACTGAGCACTCTGGATGATGAAAACCAGGGGTTCTGTTGTTTCCTAGTAGAAGGAAGTCAGTTGCTCAAACTTTTAGCAACAATCTGCTTTCCAAGGAAATGCAGGATTCTTTTCTTGAGTCTTATACATGCATTACAGTTAGACGTCCCAGGTACATTGTCTCTCTGGTTGCCTTTCCTTCCTCACAGTCTATCCCTGGTGCTTTCACCCTCAGTACTGGAAAGAACAAACTTTTCTGCAGACCTGTGAACTGTGACTTACAGAGTTTTCCCCACAATAACAGAGGAACAAAGACTGGAATTCCCCTACAATACCACCATGAGATGCTGTGGGATGCTTACACTCCTGTTCAGTGTCTCCATATCAAAAAGGGAAAATTTCATGACATTGTTGGCTTAATTGAAGACTTTTAAGAAAAACAGCAGTGAGTTTGTTAATTCAGTTGATTTGAATTCAAGCCAAGGCTACTATGGCCACAACTAACCATTCATAACATGATCACAGAGCAAGGTAGTTCATCTTCTGTGTTTGGAGGTTGAGAACTGAGGAATATCTGCCTTTCCCAGTCTGGGGAGACTGGTGAAGGGACTGTCCTCATTGTCAGACAGATACTTTAAGCTAGGGTAGTGCTGGTGGAAAAGGAGAGGAAGGGGCATCTTTTAGAGAAAAAGTTCTTAATTTCAGTCTTCAAAAGAAGTGAAACCTGGCCATTGGCACTGATGATGTTTGACCTCATAAAGGGACCCAAATTGTAAGCAAAAACTTGCAAATTCAATAAAAGAATAACTATGTTGAAGGCTCTTTATGCAGAGGATGTGGAAAACCTGATCTGGGGCCTTCAAAGAGGAAAGTCTTCATGATGATGCAGAAGCCCACTGGTTAACCTGACTACCTCTACCCCCATTGCAGCAGTCCTGAAAGCCCATAGTGGGATCCACCCTGGCATCTCCATCTGGATTAGTCCCTGAGGATCTTCAGGACTTTGGTGCCCATGTCCTCTGAGGCTCTGCCCTGCAAGCAGTTTCCCCACAATGGGGAGAGAAGTGGGAAGGAGGCTGCTTGCTAGAAAACTCCAAGAAATTCAACAACATCCTGACTTGACTCTCAGCCACTAAAAAACCTATCCCATTCTCTCTATAATGACAAGAAAGCTCACAAGAAAAAATGCCTAAAAATTAGGTAGAGTATGGTTACCTTGCATGCTCAAGGCTCTGTGTTCTGTCTCCACACATCAAAGGAGGGAGAGAGTGAGACTGGGGTTGGGGACATTAAAATCAAACACATAAATGCTGCAGAATTAGGACCCTAGGTGACAGGAAAAGGCAGTCAAATTATCTTGTGAATGCCTGGTTTCTCCATATTTCTGTCTTTCCCACTCTCCCCTTTGCTTTGTGGGGCATCTTTCCTTTCTCCCTAAACTACCTTCCTTCCATCTTCACCACCATTTCAGACTTTCCAAAGAAAGTTGTCATAGCCATTTGTATTTTGTTGTCTGAAGGTGCTGAAAATTTCAGTGAGAGAGATTTGGTGGTGATCATTTTCGCTATATGTAAAGGATAAAAGTATTTATATCTGGTCATATACTAAAGCTTCTTCCACAATCAGGAGATAAAAAGTTCACTAATGGATGAAAGGATTAAGGAGCCTGAGAAACAGCATTGCTTACATGGTTTAATTTCTCTCCAGAGAAGCATAGAAAAATGACTATATTACAAGATGTGTGAGTGTGTGTGTGTGTGTGTGTGTGTGTGTGTGTGCGTGAGAGAGAGAGAGAGAGAGAGAGAGAGAGAGAGAGAGAGAGAGAGAGAGAGAAATCTGAGTATAGGACTTAATAGCCACAGCTTTTTTCAGTGCTGCAGACATTTCATGTCCAATGTGTAAATTCTTGGTCCATTCCCCACCAGGACATTGTGGCAGCATTGTCACGTAGCATGCTTTTTTCACGTAGCATTTACTAGGTGCTTTTAGGTGCCAGGTCGTGCAGGTGAGTGGTAGCATATGGAACAAAGCCCGGTTGCCTGACTCATGGACTCCATCTCTGCAGGCATAGAGGCAGCACATAGAGGTAATACCATGTCCCTCCTACATGCTAGACTATTGGGTCCTGGGAGAATGACAGTGAATTTGAAAAGTGAGGTGTACTGAAGAATGGCAGATGAGCTATATCAGACCAAGGGGCTATGGCTGCCACCTGCAGTGAGGCAGTTTCTGAGGGAAGAGGAATAGGTGGAGATGATAATGGATTAGTATTGGGTGTCAAGTGACTCAACCAATCATGTTCAAAACTAAATTTGACCAAAGACAAGTCTTCAGTACCAGTGGGTTTTGAATGTGTTTTCAGACTAGAATAGGGAGCTGTGGAGCATCTTCTCCTCTAATGGTAACAGCCTACAACTCCACAGTGTTTTTTCTCTGTGTTATAATCAGCACATGGCTGTTAATGAAAAAGAGGTGGTTCAAGGCCACACCAGGATGCTTTAGTCTTCTTCTAGATTCTCATTCAACTTCTGATTCTCTCTCAAAATTTACCATTCTCTTAAGTTTTTTTTTTTTTAATCTTTCATCCTGTAACTATCCATTCCTCCTGGTCTCCTTCTCCTTTGACTGTGGTTGCTGCTGGGATATTGTGAGGACTTAATGGTTATATTCACTGAGTTATACCTTGAGAAGTGGTTTCTTCCTGTCCTACCAGATGCCACTGGTCTCTCTTCACTGTTCAGAGCATTCAACCTATCTGGACTCCAGGGTACACTATGACTATGAATCCATGTTGGTGTACCCTTAAAAGGAGTATTGACTTTGCCATCACAGGATGCCACCAGCACTTTGATTTGGGGCTGTCCAATCCTGACATTTGTTTAAGAATACTTGTAGGTTTATATACAAATTGAGCAGAAATTACAGAGTTTCCACATACTCCTCTCCATGCACACATCTCCCTGTTATTATGGTCTTGTTTTAGAGTGTATACTTGTTACAATTGATGAAAAAATATTGACATATCTTTTTAAATTAAAGGGCATGGTTTAAATTAGATTTTAATTTTTGTGTTGAATTGTTCTGTGGGTTATGACAAATGTGGATTGCCTTTAACCCCATTACAGTTTCACACAGGATATTTTTACTACTGAAAACTTCTCTGTTCTTCACCAGTTTATCCTACCTTCTCTCTCACTTTTGGCAACTGCTGATCATTTTACTATCTCTACGGTTTTGACTTTTCCAGACTGTTCTAGAGTTGGAATGGTATGTCAGATAGTATATACATTTTCACACTGACTTCTTTCTCACATTAGATAAAGTTCCTCCTTGTTCTTTTACGGCTCCATAGCACTCTTCATTCTGTTTCTTAATATTCTTCCATTGCAGGGATACACCACAGTTTGTTCATCCATTACTTAGTGAAGGACATCTTGATTACTTCTAGTGTTTTGAAATTTGTGAATAAAATTGCTGTAAGCACTCATGTAAAGTTTTCTTGTGAATATACATTTTCATCACATTTTTGTTAATGCCTCAGTCTGTAATCACTTTACTATATGGTAAGATTACAATTAATGTTGTAATAAACTGATGAACTGTTTTCCAAAGTGACTATATTATTTTACATTTTTACCAGCAATGACTGAAAGTCCCTATGTTCCTCATCTTTGCCAGCATTTGATACTGTTAATTTTTTTTAAATTTTAGCTATTATTGTAGGTATACAGAAGTTATCTCATTTTCATTTAATTTTCAATGTCATAATGAAAAATGATTTTTTTTTTAAATTTTAGTTGTCGATGGACCTTTATTTTATTTATTTATGTATGGTGTTGAGAATTAAACCCAGTGCCTCACACAAGCTAGGCAAGCACTCTATCATTGCACTACAACCCGGGCCCATAAAAAATGATTTTGGACATCCTTTTATATGTTTATTTGACATCATCTGTATATCTTTTTTGGTGAGTTTTCAGATCATTTACCCATTTTTATTAAGATTGCTTACTTATATCATTGAGCTTAAAGATATTTTATATATTTTGTATTCCAGTCCTTCATCAAATTTGTATTTTGCAAATATTTTCTCCAAGTCTGTGTATTGTTTGTTGTTTCTTAACAGCACCTTTCATGGAGCATACGTTTTTTTTTTTTTTTCCAATAAACTTCAAGTTCCAATATTTTTCCTTCTTGGATTGTGCTTTTGGTATTGTATCTAAGAGATATCACCCAACCAAAATTCACTTAGATTTTCTCATTGTATCATTAGTTGCATCTTAGTCCATTTTGTGCTCCTTTAACAAAATATTTGAGTCTGGGTAGTTTATAAAGGAAAGAGTTTATTTTGTCTCACTGTTCTAGAGGCTAGTTGGGCACCTGGCTGAGGCTGTGGTTTGTCACAACATGGAAGGTGACAGCACACAGTAGAAATGTGTGCTATAGATACCATAAGGTGAGAGAAGAAGCAGGAGACAGAGGAGGCTCTTCTTTTACAACAATCTAATCTCACAGAAACAGATCCAGTCCTGTCATCCTTGGAGAACTACATTAATCCTCATTGAAGTTGGTACCCCCTGATCTAACCGTGAATTAAAAACCCCATCATCTCCATACTTGTACAATGGGGAGCGAGCTTTTCTCACATAAATTTTGGGGAAAATATTCAAAATACATCCACACCACAACAAGGAGTCTTATAGTTTTACACCTCAAACTTTTATTTGTGATCCATTTTATTAAAGGTTTAAAAATCTCAGTATAGATTTTTTAAAATGTGGATGTCTAGTCATTCTAGTACCATTGATTTTAGTGAATATTCTACCTTCATTAAATTAACTTTTTAACTTTGTTAAAATTATTGACTTATTTCTATAGATTTGTTTCTGTCCTCTGTATTCTTTTCCATTGAAGTTTCTGTTGATGTTTTCCAAATATTTCTTACTGTTTTGCTTCCTTTAGCTTTATAACAAATCCTTAAATATTAGATTATTAGTCCTCTGGGAATTTTTTTGATCTTTGTCATGAGAACATGATTTGATTCTCATAGTTTGGATTTGAAATGTCCCCCAAAGACTGGTTACATAAAGGCTGGTCCCCAAGGCAGCAATGTCAGAAGTGAGACTTTAAGGAAGTGATTGGACCATGAGGGTTCTAATCTCAATAGTGGATTAATCTGTTGGTAACTGAATGGACTATGGGAAATTGAGTAAACTGGGCAGCATTGGAGAAAGGAGGTCATGGGAGGCAGACCCTATAATAATATTTCTGGTCCCTGCCCTCTGTGTCTTTCTCCTTCCTTCTTCCTGACTGCTATGAACTGAATAGCTTTACTGCACCACACCTTTCCACCATGATGTTCTGCCTTACCACAAGCCCAAACTAGTGGAGTCAGAGAACCATGGAATGAAACTTCTTAAACCATAATCCAAAGTAAATCTTAACTCCTTTGAGTTGTTTTTCTTAGGTATTTGTGGCAAAAAGGTGAATAAAGTTCACAGAGGTAAAAGTTAGAAAAGTGTGGGGATTCTCCCCAATCTCAGAGCAATCCACAATGTCAACTTCTGAAGATAAGACTGATGACATCAGTAGCTACCTATGTTCTGGCCAACTGGAGAAAGAGGCAAATTAAGATGTATGAGTTCATCTTTGTGAAAATTGACACAATGTTCTCTGTAGACCTCACTATCCTATCCTCTCTGCACATCAATGCAAACTAATATTGACCATATGCCTAGATGTGTAACTCATTACTCTTTCTTCAACCTTCTTTTCAAATGGGGAGAAGGGATTGAAGTACTCTTCAGGTTTGTAGCAAAAAGGGATGGAGAAATGGGCTAAAATCTTGGCTTTCTGATATTCAAGTGGATAATAATTGATGACTCTTTTGTTCTAGGTAAAGAATACACATCACTGATTTACTCCTTTATTTACCCTATCCATGTGTATGAAATGTAAAATCATTACTTATAGAGAAATTGCTTTCTAAGTTAAACTAAATAAATGCATTTGCTGAGCCCCTGTGGAGAAAGCACTGTGCTAGTTACCCCTAGAGGATGCAGAGGAACGGTATACCAGTCCTTCCTCAAGGGAGCTTAAAAAGTAGCCAGGGTTCTCAGTAAGTGAGAACATAAATATTAGACACCAATAGGCCCTACCTGGTGAATGGAGATGGCAATGTAGGGCAGAGTCAGCACTGGTCTCTATCACCAAAGGATTTAGAACAAAAGGAATCTGGAATATCTCTTCCAATGAGAGTCCCACAGATGAGAGTTTACAAATACTTATCATAGATTTCCTCCACATTTTCCATTCATAGATCATATTTAATTAGTATCAAAATCAAAAGAAGATGCATAGTGATGGACTGGGCAATCCAATAACCTGTGGTTGGGTAAAGTCAAGATTGTGCTCAAAAAATAAATTCTGAGAAATTCAATGCATGAGTGTGGTTAATTGTTTTAAAGCAAGAGAACATTTACTGCACTTAGCAGTACCTAGAGACTTCTGGAGAAAATTTATTACTCAAGTGACCCAATTGATGGCCCTATACCAAATAGCAAAACTTCCACTGTCTTTATGAATACCTGAGGTCCCTCATGCACATAAAAAAGCTGGAAGAATGGCTGTGATTCTATGGCCAAGAAAGGAAAGGGATCTCATGTTAGGAGACATAGGAGGAGGAAATATTTGTACAATGACCAGATGGTAGTGGAGAAAAGGACTTGTGGGTTCTGAAACAGCAAGTGAGCTGGCTTAGAGTGACACTATTTCTTAGAAATAGGACTGTAGCAAAACAGAACCTAATGGAAACTAAATGTATAGTATATGATCTGCAACCATTCTTTACCAAATTCATCCTGGGCCAATAGTAACTTTTTTAATGGAATTCAGGGATTTCATTACAGGCTTAGATAATTCTCAGCACCACTATCATTACACAGAGTAATTGGAAGATTATGTGAAGTGAGAAAGGCCACACATCATAATGATTGATGTACATCTATATTTTGGATGGGGCTTATATTGTTCAATATGTGAGCGAAATGGAAACAAAAATAGGATTATATTTACAAGCCTCAAAATGCATGGACTTGGGCTGGGGAGATAGCTCAGTTGGTAGAGTGCTAGTCTCACAAGCACAAGGCCCTGGGTTCAATCCCCAGTACCGCAAAAAAAAAAAAAAAAAAATGGGTGGACTTTACATGTACTCAAGGTTATACACAAGAATGTTTTAATCACATTGACCTTAGAAATAGCTCTTGTGTTACCAGAATAAAACTCATACATAAAAGATATGAAATGTAGTGTTTAGACACAGTAGGAAACAAAGAAAAAGCAAGGAAACATAAAGGAGGAGGTTAAGAGGCAGTGATGTCAAACTTTATTTAGGTTTAGTGAAACACCAACAAATGCCCAGAAAGAGAAAAGATGTCAATATAAAAATGGAAGATAACAAAAATAATATTGATAAAAGAAAAAATCCAAAACACTCATAATTACTTTGAGTTATGTAGCACTCTTGTATTTTTTGGCAGGAGGTGGGAGGTTTTGTATTAGAGGTTTAACCCAGGGACACCTTACCATCCCCAAACCTTACATTTTTTACTTTGAGACAGGGTCTCATGAAGTTGCTGAGGGTCTCACTAAGTTGCTGAGGCTGGCCTTGAACTTGTGATCCTCTTTATCAGCTTCCTGAGAAGCTGGGATTCCAGACATTCATCACTGAAGTCAGTTCTTCTATATATTTTAAGGGACTTAGAAATAATGAGTGGATCAGAGAAGAACATCATGAGAGTTTTACATTGGCAAAATTTACATTTTTCACTTGAAGGAAAGCCTTAAGATCCATTTTAATGTTAAAGAAATGGTGAGCTGACTTCTGTGTATTACTGAGGAAAATATAGCATGTTGGAAAATTAATTCTACCTCTGCAAAAAGGAGAAACATGAAGTATGCTTAGTCGTTTGGGAAAAGGGAGTTTGGCTGTATTGGTATAAGGCTACATAACTGGAGCCTGGTACATAAGTTGGGGATCCACATCTGTGATGACCTTCTGAAGAGACCAGGTGGCCTGTGGGTCTAACCTGGATAAGGCAACTGAAAGGCAGAGGCTCCCCACATTCCATGACATCTCCAACCGTCTCTTAGACAGTTACTTGGTGTACTGGCCCTACCTCCTCACTCCTCAGTATGAGTCTGAGCTATATAGGCAGAGACTTCAGCTCTGAGCTTTGGCATCTGGAGCCTTGTTTTTTGTATTAAGGACTCCTCAAAGTTACAGGGTATTGGTCAACCTTTTCTCAAAAATAACTTATTGATTAGGCTATTGTCATCACTTAGGCCTCATGAAACTTATTTGATTTCATTTGTCTTTAACCCATGACACATTTGGGTTTCTTCACTGTAGTCCCAGACTGTTCCAACAGTATCAGTCAGCCCTTCACATGATCTATAGACAGAAATGAATCTCCTAGAAATCAACAGGAATTGTAGTCTCAAATGAAAGAGAACAAACAGCAGTTTTGAGACCTCAATGAAAAAATTGTTATATTTAAATCTATAACCTACTTTCTGGTCAACTGGCTGAAATACTGTAAATTGTAGATGGGATCACAGTCAGTAAGTGATGAATGATCAGCTGTTTCCTCTGAGAAACAATGTTCTCCAACTTGATTTTCCATTCTTTCATGTAATTCCATCCTTACCTTCAATTTACTGACAATGGAAAAATGAGACACAAAGACTATAGTTTCTTCTAGTTTACTAGTAGGTGTAGAGAGAGAATATGGTTAATGTCCCAGCTACTGACTACTATTGGAGGCATAAATTGTCTGTTCTTATCAAGAATAGCTCATACATTTTTTACTAGGATCCTCTGTATCATATCAGTTCCTATAGGCATATAACAAGTGTGTTGGTCTAAGAGTCTGGGACTAATGATTTTCCACTTAGTTCAAGCTTCTGTTGAGTACAAGTGGACAGCACTTTTTGGTTATGCTGGGAACCAGTGTGACAGTGCACAGAAACTTTTTTAAAGGAGCTCAAATACAGTCTTGCACTAAATAAAACAGTGGTATCCATAAGTGACAAATTCAAGACCAGGGACTGTGCTGGTGAGAAATCCCCATTTCCAGGGGCACAGCCTCTTCTTATGAATGCAGGAGAAAGTCTTCTCCCTGCAGTGAAATACAAGGTTCTTCCAGGTGTGATGGTTCACCTGTAGTCCCAGTGACTCAGGAGGCTGAAGCAGGAGGATAGCAAGTTGAAAACCAGCCTCAGAAAAGCAAAAAACTAAGCAATTCAGTCAGGCCCTATCTCTAAATAAAATACAAAATAGGGTTGGGGATGTGGCTCAAGCTGGGGATGTGGCTCAGTGGTTGAGTAACCCTGAGTTTAATCCCTGGTACCAAAAAAAAAAATGTTCCTGGGACATCAGAGAAACTTTAGCACCCTATAGGTCTGTCCAAGCTGTTGAACCTTCAGGATTGCTAGGTAGCCAACCATTCTAGAAGCTGCTGTATGGTCTGAAATATGTACTATGTGGTCAAGGTGAGAATGAATCTAGGTGAAGACCATCAGCCCCAGTAAAACCCAAGCTGCTCAGAAGGTTGGAGGCCCTTCCCTCCAACCATCAGCTTGGCAATGGGAGCCCAGTGGCTTATCAGTAAGGTGGGCTGTTGGGACTAAAGGAATCATGGGAAAAGGACCTGTGCTAATCACTATAGTAATAAATAACCTGGCTCAAATTTGCCTCATTTACCTACATTTTTTCCCCAAAATTTATTGGCATTTATTTTTTCATATGGAAGGAATAAAAAAAATGTATAGAAAGTTGTTAAGGAATTCAAGAAATCAATTTTGGGAAAAGATAGATTACATTTTAGTAAATTTTTTTTCTTAGAATTATAGTATAATTGTAGAAAAATATGAAGAAATACATCTCTCAAGACCCTATTAACTGTGTATAGAGTATGTCACCAGCCTGTCTCCTGGGTTTTAATTCAGATTTCTTGTCTTTTCTTCAATTTCTTACTCTGTTTAATGTGGTATATCTTAGTACCTACATGGATGAGTTGTCATGTAGGTATTAATTCTCTTATTGTTCTTACATCAGTGCCTGGCATAGAGTAAACACTGATAGTTTACACTTCAATTACTTTCCATTTAATGCAAACTTTATTAGTGTTAGGCATATTTCTTTCAGACATTTACAGTCTTAAGCCTTATACTTTACATAAATGTATTAAGATAAAACTTTTTATGTTGGAGATGCTTGCTTTTTAAAGTGTGAGCACAATTGAAACTTCAGCCCTGTAGTCCTAGGGGACTTTCTGAATGTGCACAGAGCCTGTGCTTCATGCCCAGATTAATATTTGATTCAAGGGGCTTTAGTAATTACAGTAGTTGAGGATTCAGTGTTAGATGTGAATCTGATTACCAAAAACATTGAATTACCCTATGATACTTACTGTGTCTTTGAGTTCTCTTTCCTTATATATAAATTGAGGATAATCAAATACCATGTATTTGGGGAGATTTCAAAAGGTGGAGGTACCTGCATATTGCCTGGGACTTGAAGTTCCTGTTGTCACTGGGGTGGGCCTGCCTCCTGCTCTGAAAGCAGTGCCTACAGTAGTATGTCAAGTTGTCCACTGAGGAAGGCACATTTGTCTCTTCTCAGAATGTGAAAAGGACAAAGATATTAATGATCATGTGCTGGAGGAGAAGTTTCAGTGCAAGGATGGGGAGCTAGCAGAAAGGTTGATGCTATTCAAGAAGCTCAGGAAAGGGTTCTCTGTGCAGTTCATGCAGGTAGGAAGTTTTGTGAATCAACTCTGGCAGTTCAGCTTGGGGAACAGCTCATTTGAGCAACAAAGGGCATGAAGTCCCATGACAGGCACATGCCTTCCAAATAATTATAAAACTACAAATCAACAAATCATGTTTTGCATGAAGGTCTGAAATTGTTATAGAAAGCTTCATTTGCACTTTTCCAAAATGCACTGAGCTAATATAATTACCAAATATAAAATTAAGCAAGTTTTTATGTGAACAACCTAGTTGTGTGACCTTTGGTGTAGTCATAATGTTGTGCAAGTACTGCCTCATTTACTCTTAGTCCCAATCACCTCCTGAGTGTTGCTGACTTCATGAGTCTGTCAATCCCCTCTTTTTTCATTGTTCCCATTAACCCCAGCTGTGTGAATCAGGACACATTTTGTGTATGATTTACAATTCATCCTGAACAATGCACTATGTGTACTACCACATCGAATTGTCTTTGGCCAAATGAGAAAATGAAGGGACATTTTTATGTAGAAGATTCATAAAGGTACCTAACTTTAGAGAAGGTCTAGGGATGTTACAGAGCATTTTCTTATACAGGGGAGGTCTTTGTTTGCCCACACCTTTTTTTTTTTTTCTTTTATCATAGGCTAAGAGAATTCTGCTTTGAGAGTTCCTTGGGTATGTTCTCACCAAAATCTCTGTCAAACTTCAGATGATCTATTGTAAAACTGGGTAGACTTAAATTTATATGTATTCTAAAATTCCAATATCATATTCAAGATCAGACCCTGAAGCTGTCTCAGTTAAGAAAGAAATTACAACAGTGGAGAGATGTGTCATTTCTACTAAACTAATATCTGAAGCACCTTCTCACTCAGGAACATGCTAACACCCACCAGGGGCCAGACCTCCATGAGCTCCTGGCTAAGGGGCACAGGTTGGCAAAGTGGCTTGTCCTCAAACCGTTCATGTAAAGTGGCCAGAGGCCCTGATTACACTGAGCAGCTCCCAGGTTTCAGGTTCCTGAATCTCAGGATGCTCCATTCACCAAGTGATCTTTTGACCAGTTCTTCTGTTTTCCATGTCAAATGCAGGGTATGACAAGATCAGGATGCCTGTTTGAGAACACAGAAGAAAAATACACAGCATGAAAATCAAAGCAGTCCAACAATGTCATTTCTCCCTGGTTAAGAATAGATTCAGGATGAAAAGGCAGCATCTACCTAATGTTTAAGAAGAGAAAGGGGATGTGACAGAAGGTCACATGTTAAACTGACATCACTCTGGATTAGGAGTGAGATTGTCCCAGCCTCCAGCATGACTGCTTTGCTTACTACTGTGAGCCAGGGATCATTTTATCTCTACTGAATCTCTGTGTCCTGATCTATAGAAATAGGTGCAGAGTACATATAATCAAGTGTGGAATGAATATTCATGAGTGCTTTGGAAATTATATAGACCCTCAGTCTTTGGACTTTGTTTTGGGCCTTGAAACAGTAACATCTGATGATGGGAATGTTGCTTATGATTATTAATATTATTATTAATATGATTTTAGTTTTGTTGATCAATGTATAAATAGAAGAGTTGAAAGTTCTTTCTAGGCTACATAGGTAAGATCACACCAAGAGTTTTATAAATTGTCCCAAGTCATATGTGAAAAGTAACATCAATAAACTAAAACACAGAGTATTAGAAACAAACTTTTGAAGCCCTTTTACATAAAACATAGTTGATAGTCTGAACTAGAAAAAGAAACTTGGGACATCAAAGATTCTAGTTAATGAAGTCATTTTTCCCCTTGTGCCTGATTTTACCTGAAGGTATATGAAGGATGCTTTATCACACAGGATAAATTATAAAGAGAACTCAGTAGTAAACCAAGTATAATCTAATGGCATATTTTTCTTCTAGCTTGTTGGAGAAATCCTAGTTCTTGGCTGGCAGCAGTGAATGTCTCAAGTGTGTAAGGAAAACTTGCAGGGAGGAGTGTTCAACTTCTCCTACCTAGGAAAGTAAACAACTGCCCAAGTTGACTCAATGTTACCAAGGGAACCCATATAGGAACCTGGTGGTCTGATCCCCTGTGGCACATTGTGATTGGACTACAAGCCAATAAAATGTATGACTGTTCCCAAATAAATGAGATTGCAGGCTGCTTCCACCCATTTCCTGGAGTCTGGAGTGTCTTGACTCCACATCCTTACCAGCATCTGAACTAGCCTGGCACAACTATATTTTGGGTCCCAATGTGCCTCATCTACTCATGCACCTTGGGATTGGTGAGTCCCCCCTGATTTAGTAAGGGTCCTTTGTGTTTGGTGTGCTGATGGTCCTGTGATTGTGAGCACAGGACCACTCTGCCTCTTTTCTTCCCTGTTTATATTGTTTGTCCTAATCACTGCTGGTTCGTGTTATATGCCCCCCATTCCAGTGGTTCTACTTTCACTTTCAGTTCTCCTGGAATTCACATAAGGAATTGACCCTCCAAATTTGGGAACACATCTTTCTCTGTGGAGATTTTTACTGAAAACACTGTGTGGACATACAGCCATAACATAAGGACTCACAGAAGTTCCCTGCTAAACAGGAGACATGTTGGATTCTAAACACTTCTTGGTATGTCAGAAGATGGGCTCCCTTAGTCCTCCCATGGGTCCCCTATCTTAGGCTTAGGGATACTCATTGCAGGTTACTTTACAGTCCTTCTTTTTGTTTTGAGAGATTTGTTTACTCCAATCTTCCCCCTAGCAGAGAGCTTCAAAGTTAGCTGCTTTAAAGTCACTTCTCTCAGTGTGAGCTTAAAGTGAAACCAAGAGACAAGAAAATAATCCTTTAGGCCTCTGCTTCAAGCACTGTAAATTCTAAAAAGAAGGAAACCCATGCCAATAATAAAAGAGGCCTCCCACTGAATAACAAAGGCCTCCCGCCATCTGCTCCTCCCCCTCTATACCCTTGGAATGAGTTGTCATCTCTCACTCCTTCTGGAGTTTCCTCTGTGAAGCACAGAGTTTTAAAAGGGTCTTATTTTCTCCCAATAATCCATTTGCAGCATAAAATATAGACCCCAAAATTTTACTCTCTCAGACTAAAGAAAAAAAGTGAAACAAAACCTGTAGTCCCCCCCACTACCATGGGAAAAATGTGAAGGAAAGGCAGCACAGATAGCAAAGGAGATGCCTCTCCAGCTACTCTTTTTTGTTCTCTGCAAGTAATGGGAGAACAGGACATTCCTAAGCAATCAATTTTGAGAGAGAATCCTGTCTGGTCCCAGTACTCTACCCCCCCCACCCTATCCCAAACAAAAGAGTGAACCAACAGCTCCACCTACTGGAACAGAAAAATTCCCATGGGAGGTGGCTGGTGTGGAGAAAATAAACCTACCTGTGGCATGTTGCAGTAAGGAGTATGATATAGCAGTTCCATTTCTCAAGAATAGTGGGAGGTAATGTTTCATAGTTTTCTGTATCCAAACCCAACCTGATTTCCAACCAGGAAAAAGGGACAAAAAGCCCTAGGCAATTTCCTCCACCTGACCTTGCTGAAGACTGCAGCAGGCTCAGTGGTGGACCAACCTGAGAGTGAAGAAAACAAAGTGTCCATTTTAAACTTCTTCTGGGGTGCTACACAAACTCACTGTCTCCCTCCCTCTCACCCCTTCTCTCTGACTTCTTCTTTCTCACTCTCTCATACTATAATTAATAGTCATTATCATTTTTCTTATAGGATTCTTGTTTTGTTTTTCTTAAATGCTATTTTGAGTTCACAATTTTGATGCAACATATGTAGGTTAATTATTTGTTCATCAGTCCTATTTTTATCCAACTCTAGAGTTATTTTTGAACATCTTTACATTTCAATGGAGATAAGTTTACAAGGCCTTTGCTTTTATGTTATGTGTATATCGTGTTTTCTGATGTCATATTGTCTATGTGCATGTATGTATCATGTACATGATATTTAAATTAAGCATGCATGAAATAAAAATTTTAAAAATGGATCCAAATAGTTTTAATTCACATGATTTAAAAAGGTTCAATTTAAATTGGTTAAACTATTAAAAGTAAAAGTCTTTGAAAATAACTTGCAAGTCTCTCTCTAGGTGGTCAAACTAATAAAATGTTGACATTTATAAATGTCTTATATCAATTGTTTCTAGGACTTTTCAACAGGAAAAAGTCAGCACATACTGTTTAATATACTGGTCTAATAACTTGGTTTTACAGTAAAATAAATAAATTAGACCTAACATATACAAGATTACTCAAATGTATTTGTTAGAGACATCTGATTAATTTGCAAAGTTAAAATGCTAATTATTAAATAACATTGAGTACTCTTAACTTCTTAAATTCCAGGGGGTAACATACTTAAACATTATTGGTATTTTCATAGTTTGGTGAATAAAAAGGGTTTAAAATTGCTTTGTGTCATCACTAATAACAAGGTAACTAAGAGTTAACTCCTAACAGGTACAATTCTATATTCAAAGGTCTCCAAAATTTCAACTGTGTTCCAATAAACAACAAAGTAAACAACAAAAGTGTTTAATATTGTTAAAATTGAGTGATTTAACTAAATTCTGAAATTGCTTAAGAGTTGTTTCAGGATGAAAACAACAAAGGGTCAACAGATAGGAAAGAAAAATAAAAGGTTGTACATATGGAAATATATTTAGTGAAAAAATGTTTCTGGGTAAGAAAATGCTTGTGTGATAAACATGAGGGTCTAAGTAAGTGCTAAGACAGTCTGTGTGTAAATAAAGGGCAAATTTCAACAAGTTTGCATGTAACTAAGTTGGTTATATATATGTGAGATCATCAGTTATAGCTACTTAAGATTTTTCTGAAGATCAAATACTAATGTACTGATATAAACCAAAAGTTTGATCTATATGTTAAAATGACAAATATTTCTTAGAAACAAAAATTTACTCTTAACATCATGTCTGTTAAGTTTTCTTCTTTAGAAAAATTGTGGTTATATAGTTTGGTTAAACAACATTTGTTAGAGTATTATACGACATTACAGAGTCTAAAGTTTTCTTTAAAAAACTAAATTTGGTCAATATAAAGGTATTAAGGTAATTGGAATGGTCATTATTTGTATATTAAATGTGTTCCTTTCTTCCAGGTATAAAGTCTTTAAAGCAGAAATTTATCAAGCTGCTACTTTCCAAATTAAACTTGCCTGTAATGGTAATTTAAACTTTTTTTTTAAAAAAGACTTTTAAACTTTTTTGTAAGAGTAAAATTTTATTAGGGATTTGTTTCTATCATTTAATGCTCTATGATAAGACTTATATCAGTAGGTTATATGTAAAATTTTTACTTTTTCCATTGAAGATAAAAAATTTCAAATGAAAATGTATTTCTCAAAATTAGTGAGGGTTGGACTTCTTTAAAGGTTAATATCAGAACAAAAAATTTTTACACTTTTCCACAAAAAAGGAAATTTATGAACTCGCTCAGCATTTCTTTGATTTGTGTTTGGTTATAATATTAAATTGTGTTGAATAATGCTCATATAGACTCAGGAAACAATATATGTAAACTTAAAATGATATTTAAGGAAGTCAAATCACCCTCAGAATTAGAACACTTAAGATTTTTGAGGGGCCACACTTTACCTCACATAAGTTCTATAAGACCTATACTTCTCAAAGTACTCCAGGAAACAGAAAAGGAGGGTACCCAACCAAACTCATTCTATGAAGCTAATATCACTCTCATACACAAAAAAGGGAAAGATACATCAAGGAAAGAAAATTTTAGACTAATATTCTTGATTAATATAGGTGCAAAAATCCTTAACAAAATACTGGCAATCCGTATCCAAAAACAAATTAAGAAAATTGTGCACCACGATCAAGTGGGGTTCATCCGTGGAATGCAAGGATGATTTAACATCTGCAAATCAATAAATGTTATCTGCCTCCCACCTAAATGCAAGTTAGAGTGACTCTGAAATAAGCAAGACTTCCACTTATTTAAAGTTATAGTCAAGTCAGCAAAGGGAGGAACTACCTTAAAGAAAAATCCACTCAAAGGAGAAACCAAGCCATAAAAGACATAACGATGGTAAATATTTATGCCCCAAACAATGGTGCATTCATGTACATCAAACAAGTCCTTCTCAATTCTAGGAATCAAATAGATCACAACACAATAATTCTGGGTGACTCTAACACATCTCTGTCACCACTGGATAGATCTTCCAAACAAAAAACAAACAAGGAAACCACAGAACTCAATAACACAGTCAATAACCTAGACTTAATAGACATATATAGAATAATCCATCCATCAATGAGTGAATTCACTTTCTTCTCAGCAGCACATGGAATCTTCTCTAAAATAGGCCATATGTTATGCCACAAAGCAGCCCTTAGTAAATGCAAAAAAATAATAGAGTTACTGCCTGTGTTCATTCAGATCATAATGGAATGAAATTAGAAATCAATGACAAAAAAAAAAAAAAAAACAGAAATTACTCCAAAACCTGGAGAGTAAATAATATGCTATTGAATGAAACAAGAATAACAGAAAATGTCAGGGAGGAGACAAAAAAATTCTTAGAGGTAAAGGAGAATGATGATACAACATATCAAAATCTCTGGTACACTATGAAATAGTATTAAGAGGAAAATTCATTGCATGGAGCACATGCAAGAAAAGAATAAAAAGTCATCAACTAAATGACATAACATTACAGCTTAAAGTCCTAGGAAAAGAAGAACAGAATAATAGCAAAAGTAGTAGAAGACAGGAAAATAATTAAAATCAGAGCTGAAATCAATAAAATTGAAATAAAAGAAAGAATCCAAAAAATTGACATCACAAAAATTTGGTTCTTTGAAAAAGTAAGCAAAATAAACAAACCCTTAGCCACAATAACAAGGAGAAGAGAAGAAAAAACTCAAATAACTAAAATTCATGATGAAAAAGGAAATATCACGAGTGTAGCACTGAGATACAGAACATAATGAGAATCTACTTTGCAAATCTGTATTCCAACAAAATAGAAACTACCAAAGATAAACTGACAAATTTGTAGAGACATATGCTCCTCCCAAACTGAGCCAGGAGGACATACACAATGTAAACAGATCAATATCAAGCAATGAAATAGAAGAAGTCATCAAAAGCCTACCATCCAAGAAAAGTCCAGGACTAGATGGATTCTCAGCCAAGTTCTATAAGACCTATACTTCTCAAAGTACTCCAGGAAACAGAAAAGGAGGGTACCCAACCAAACTCATTCTATGAAGCTAATATCACTCTCATACACAAAAAAGGGAAAGATACATCAAGGAAAGAAAATTTTAGACTAATATTCTTGATTAATATAGGTGCAAAAATCCTTAACAAAATACTGGCAATCTGTATCCAAAAACAAATTAAGAAAATTGTGCACCACGATCAAGTGGGGTTCATTCCTGGAATGCAAGGATGATTTAACATCTGCAAATCAATAAATGTTATCCATCATGTCAATAGACTTAAGGATAAGAATCATATGGTTATTTCAATTGATGCAGAAAAAGCATTTGACAAAATGAAACACCACTTCATGCTCAAAACACTAGAAAAAATAGGGATAGTAGGAACATATCTGAATATTGTAAAGGCTATTTATGCTAAGTCCATGGCCATCATTTTAAATGGAGAAAAACTGAAACTATCCCATTTAAAAATGGGATCAAGACAGAGATGTCCTTTTTCACCACTTCTATTCAATGTTGTCCTTGAAATACTAACCAGAGCAATTAGATAGAGTAAATAAATTAAAGGAATATGAATAGGAAGAGAGGAACTTAAGCTGTCACTATTTACTGATGATGTGATTCTATATTTAGAGAATCCAAAAACTCCTCTAGAAAACTTCTAGACCTCATCAATGAATTCAGCAAATTATCAGCAAAGTAAAATCAACATGCATAAATCTAAAGCATTTTTATACACAGTGATGAAACATCTGAAAGGGAAATAAGGAAAACAACTGCATTTGCAATAGCCTCAAAAAAAAAAATACTTGGAAACAATCTAACCAAAGAGGTAAAAGATCTGTACAATGGAAACTACAAAACATTAAAGAAAGAAATTGAGGAAGATGTTAGAAGATGGAAAGATCACCCATGTTCTTGGATAAGCAGAATTAATATTGTCAAAATGGCCATACTTCCAAAGGCACTAAACAGATATAATGCAATTCCAATTAAAATTCCTATGATATTTCTCATGGAAACAGAATAAGCAATCATGAAATTCATCTGGAAGAACAAAAGGCTAAGAATAACCAAAGTAAACCTGGGCAGGAAGAGTGATGCTGGACCTACACCAGATCTTAAACTCTACTATAGGGCAATAGTAACAAAATTGCAGGGTATTGGCACCAAAATAGACAGGTAGCCAATGGTACAGGTTGGAAGACACGGAGACATACTCACATAAGTACAGTAACCTCATACTAAACAAGGGTGCCAGTAACTTACAATGGAGAAAAGATAGCCTCTTCAACAAATGGTGCTGTGAAAACTGGAAATCCATATGCAGTAAAATGAAACTAAACCCCTATTTCTCACACTGTGCAAAACTCAATTCAAAATGGATCAAGGATCTAGGAATTAGACCTGAGACCCTTCACCAAATAGAAGAAAAAATAGGCCCGAATCTCCATCATGTTGGCTTAGGACAAGACTTCCTTAACAAGACACCCATAGTGCAAGAAATAAAAGCAAGAATCAATTAATGGGATAGATTCAAACTAAAAAGTTTTTTCTCAGCACAGAAAACAATTAACAATGTGAAAAGAGAGCTGAGAGAATGGGAGAAAATCTTTTCCACACACACTTCAAACAAAGCACTAATCTCCAAAGTTTATAAAGAACTTAAAAAACTTTACACCCAAAATACAAAGAAACAATCAATAAATGGCCTAAGGATATGGGCATACACTTCACAGAAGAAGATACACAGGTCATCAACAAATATATGAAAAAGTGCACAGCATCCCTGTAATTAGAGAAATGCAAATTAAAACCCCTCCTAAGATTTCATCTAACTCCTATTAGAATGGCTATTATCAAGAACACAAGCAGTAACAAGTGTTGGCATGGACGTGGAGGAAAAGGCACGTTCATACATTGCTGATTGGAGTTGAAAATTGGTGCAGTCACTCTCGAAATCAGTATGGAGATTCCTCAGAAAGCTTGGAATGGACCCACAATTTGACCCAGCTATCACTCGGTTTATACCCAAAGGACTTAAATTCGGCATTCTACAGTGATGCAGTCACATCAGTGTTCATAGTAGCTCAGTTCACATTAGCTAGATTGTGGAACCAACCTAGATGTCCTTCAATTGATTAATGGATAAGGAAACTGTGGTATATATACACAATGGAATATTACTCAGCCATAAAGAACAATAAAATTATGGTATTTGCTGGCAAATGAATAAAGTTGTAAAATATGCTAAGTGAAATAAGCCAAGCCCCAAAAACCAAAGGCTGAATGTTTTCTCTAATAAATGCATGACAATATATAACAATGGGGAGTAGCAAGGGGAAGAGAAGAATGAAGAAATTTTGAAGGGTGTAGAGGAAAAGTAGGTGGGAGGGGTGGGAATCAAAAAACAGTAGAATGAAAGAGTATTACCCTATATATATGTATGATTAAATGAATGGTGTGATATACATTGTGTACAACCTTAGAAATGAAAAGCTGAACCCCATTCATGTACAATGAATCAAAGTGTGTCTGTAAAAATAAACAAATTAAAAAAATAAAGTTATAGTCAGAGGATTGGTCTTGTTGTGGAATTACTGTGATCTCAAAAGGGGATATATCGTAGAGCCAAAATGCTCAGCCAAAATTCAAGATAGCTTTTATACAAGTTGAATGTATTTTTACTTTTGCTAATTTCATTTTGTAAAACTGTTACTAGTTAATGTTTGCAGATGTACTGCTTCAAGAACACACAACCAAGGTAACATGTGATAATAATCCATCACCTACAGAACAGATAGTATGTAATGGTAAATTCCAGTACTAATACAGACTCCAGTTAAAAAAAAAAGGTAAAAAGTTGTAAAGTTATAGACACTGACGTTAAAGCCCATTACTCCTACTTTATGACCTGTGAGACTAGCTTCCTTGATTTTTAAGATCAAACTTAGAGATTGATATTAAATACAGCAGCCAAGAAACCCAATATTGGGATCTTGCCCTCAAAGTCAGCCTGAATCCAGGGAACAAGAAGACTTCTCTGTGGGGCTTTGCAACTCTGGGTCACACAACCTCTCAATCAAAAAAATTGATGAGAACACTGGAGAATGGAAAGCCAATCAGTGCACTTGCTACAGAGGAGGGTCAATGGAAAAGGGAGACATTCCTGATGCTTCCAAGGGAAGCCATCTCATCAAGGAGACCCTATCTAGCAAATGGCACTAAAGGACCTAAGAAGCTGCTTTCAACTTCCCCACAAGTGACCCCTGTGAGAGCTCAGCTAACTCTTAACAATACAGGAACAAGTCAATTTGATCAGCTTTATCATAAACATCTAGAAAAAGAGTTAAAACCAAAACATTCTTGGGCATTTAAAGAAACAATAGTTAAATGTAACTTATAAAATACACTTGTGTTAGCCCACTAGAATAAGTAAAGTTTGGAAGTTACAAAAGAGAGATTCTTAGGCAAATGTGCATGATAACTATCAATAGAAACTGCCAAAGTCAGAAAGTTTTTAGTCAGTTTAAGGTCTACAGAAGTTCCTAAGCTATACAGGTAGGCTTAATTTATGTTTGCTAGTATGATTATCTAGCCATAAGTAACTGAAATATAGAGATCTCTACTAAACACAGATTATACCAATAAAAGGATATTTTACAAAATCAGATGACACAAAGTAGTTTAGTTTTATTTTCTAGGAACACAAAAGACATTAAGAATTAAATGTGGTGTTTATATTCCTGATAACTTGGACAATGATAACAAGGCCACGTAAAGACCTTGTTCTATCCAGCCTTTGTTATGCCTTGTTATCGGAACAATTTCTCAGTTCTTCCACCTCCTAGTCAGGGATTATTGACTTCTGTCATCTTCATGATATGTTCCAGATGCTGCAATATTTATTTCATATTAATTTTATTTCAATACTCACATCTTTTGTTTCTCTCTCATAGAAGCACCCATCGCCAGTTGATTTTGCAACCTGCTCTTTCCCAACCAGACTTCTACCTTGGACCCCTCCATTGACCCAGTTTCTAAAATGGAACTCCAAAATGCTTGCCCCACATTGCCCCTTTCCAACTCAAAGGAGTCAGAGCAGTCATCACTCCCTTTCCTTACAGCAGTAAAGAGTTTCTAAAGCAAAAGGGGGCAATGAAGCCAGATTTGTGGGTAGGCATTTAGTGTAGAAAGAGGGGATCAAGTCAAATGGAGAAAATGGAGACCAAGAAAGCCATCTGCCTCTGGAAGTTGGAGACTGTCCCTGGGAGAATGGAATGTCAAGGATCTGCAGAGCCCATTGATTACCAGACTTACCTGACAATCACTTTTTCCTTCCTCTGCCCATTCGCTTCTCACTTTGTGCATATTCCTGCACAGCCAGGCCTAGTCACATAGACAGGAAGGGGAGACAATGGGGAAAAAACTGGAGAACAAAAGAGACCTTAACCTATAAAGGATGTAGGGTGTGCTCACTTCTTGGGACTTTAGAACATCAGCCATTGTCCCCTTCTCCCTCCCGGGAGAAGTCTTGTGTTATTACCTTTAAATAGAACCTGCTTAATATGCTAAATCC